>NW_015505861.1:52926-78145 GCF_001515645.1 Sinocyclocheilus grahami
ATACGTCATCAGCGCGTTCACGCACACTGTACAGACAGAGCGAGGATGGCAGGCAAACATCAACAACCCAATCTTCCTTCCTGGTATTGTAGTACTTTTAAAGATTTCTCACCGGTGAATGACACATGATGTAGCCCAGCGGTCCTCGTGCCAGCTCGTTAGAAGTGAGCTACGTGCATGAACTGTGTCCCGATCGATATGATCCCTACACGGTGTTCATTGCTCCCTGCTCCCTACTCCCTGAGCAGGGAAATCCGTTGAAGTTTACTTCACTTCGGAACATGGGCTGGAATTGGGAACCTGATGTAGCCTATTGTAGTAATGTTGTCTCTGGTCTGTGAGCGTAAATGCGTTCAGGGGGCGTGGCTTTGGACGGCGATTGCAGGGAGGGTGGGACGTTCGCTTTCAGTGCTATCAGGCTAAAGTTAGCCTTTTCCAACATCTCCTATTGCACCTTTAATTACTCACCCTCATGTCGTTACAAACCAGTAATACCTCCGTTCATCTTCGGAACACAAATTAAGATATTTTTGATGGAATCTGAGAGCTGTCTGACCCTGCATAGACAGCAACACAACTGAAATGTTCCCAAGTCCAGAAACATAGCAAGGAGATCTGTAAAATAATCCATGTGACATCAGTGGTTCATCCGCAATTATACGAAGCTACAAGAATACTTTTTTGTGCACAAAAGAAAAAAAATAACGACTTTATTCAACAATTTGTCTCCTCCGCATTACCCTGGTGTCATTTTGGAGAATATCCGCTGGACGTAAACAGCGTATGCTGTTCTGTGTCAGCTGCGTCACGCCGGATCTGTTTCCTACGTTGTTGTGATTTGATCTGAACGGAAACAGCGTATCCATGTGACACAGCTGACACAGAATAGCATACTATATTTATACTATATACTATACAACTATAGGGTATATTATACTACAATACACTACAGTTTTCTGTAGTAAAAACTAAAGTTATACTTCAGTATTTATTACAGTTTATCAGTTCACTATAGTTAATACTACAGTATGCTGTATCATTCATTAACAAAGTGTTGTAAATACTATAACATATACAGTATAATACACTTTACTATAGTACGGTTCAAAAACACTATAGTATTTACTATAAATCAGTATAGTATTTTTTCATGTGTCTTCCCAAAGAACATTTCTTATTATTATCATTATAATGTTTCCAGTATTCTTTGGTGAATAGAAAGTTTAAAAGATAAGCATTTATTTGAAATAGAAAAACTCTGTAAAATGATAAATGTTACTGTCACTTTTGATCAATATTTTATAATTTACATTATATTTACATAATACATGTGTGTATACTGTGTATATTTATTATTTATAAATAAATATTTATAAAGTATTATTAAAATATTTTATTTTATTTTTAAAATAAATACAAACACATGTATGTATATATTTAAGAAAAATATGTTTAATCGTTTGACAGCACCAATATATATATATATATATATATTGTGTACAATTTTGAATAATCTAACCCTAAATGCCCTAGCAAACACTATAACAAATATATTGATCCACACACTCTAAAAAATACTGGGCTGTTTCAACCCAACTTTGAGTCAAATATGGACCAACCCAACTTTTGGGTTAAAAATGTAATTGAAAAATTTAACCCAACAGCTGGGTTAGTCCATTTTTGACCCAAAGTAGGGTTGAAACAACCCAGCATTTTTTTAGAGTGTATATTAGCTCAAAAATGTAATTTTATTTGTAACAGCTTAACATTAAATATTTATTTAGTAATACTAATATTATTAGTCTACACTCGAAAAAATGCTGGGTTAAATATAACCCAGCATTTTTTAGAGTGTATGCATGTTCAAAGTCCAAGATCACACTCTCTTTTTACAGAGTGACTGAACAGTAACTGAAAGACTATCTACGAATTTGAAACTTATTGCATCTGATTTGACTGTTTTTGGAGCATAAACTATAAAACCAAAAACTGTGGAATTCAACCAGCCAGACATTCCCAGCATTCCCTGCATTGTTCTAAAGGGACAAACCCAGCTATTGGGTTCAAAACATCCCAACGCTGGGTCTAAACAACCCAATAGCTGGGTTTGTCCCTTTTTAACCCAGCGCAGGGTTATATTTAACCCAGCATTTTTTAGAGTGTATGCATGTTCAAAGTCCAAGATCACACTCTCTTTTTACAGAGTGACTGAACAGTAACTGAAAGACTATCTACGAATTTGAAACTTATTGCATCTGATTTGACTGTTTTTGGAGCATAAACTATAAAACCAAAAACTGTGGAATTCAACCAGCCAGACATTCCCAGCATTCCCTGCATTGTTCTCTCATTAGACGGTTAATTGCAGTACAAGACCAATCCATGCACGCGTTCTGTACAGTAACTTTCTCACATACTTTTAAGATGTTTTTTGTCAAGTGTGTCTTGCCTCATTGCATCAGGTTATTTTTAAGGGCTTCAAGATGAAAACAGGTCAAAGTGAGTGCTTGCTTTCTTAAGCAATTTATGTGTCACCGCATTGAGTTGACTGTTGTGACTGCTCCTTCAATTGCTCTCAACAAAGGGCAGTCATGCAGTCTGAAGCTATTGCATCCAAGCAATGCAACACGTCCATGTGGGATCCTGTCTGTCATAATAGGAAATGTTTTTTTTCCTTCACTTTGTTATTTGATTCAATGCACACAGTTAGGTGCTGTAGATCAAAAAAAATGTTTGTCTCTACAACAAAGCTAATGTTTTATTTATATATATATATATATATATATATAATAGAACAGACCCATACTTGTTTATCAATTTATTATTATTATTCAAAATGATATAAAAAATATACACATTTATTCAAAATGATACAAAAAATAAACCCAAAAAGTCCTTAAAATTCAACGTAGTAATTTATTATTATTACCTGAAGCACCATACAGTAGAGTATAGTAATACGTAGTTATTTCTGCAGTAACATTAATTTCCACAGTTCTTTTTTAATGTATTAGTGATATGACTAAACACACGGGATATTTGATCCTGATCCAAAATTCCACACCTTGTTCCACTAAAAACTGGCACAGAAACAAAAAGAGTTGAGCTGTGCCAATGCTGTTGATCCAGCATGTTAACCTCTTTAATTCTTTAATATTTTTCTCTTTTTAGTGTGATTATAATGCAAAGGGCAAGAAACCAGCTAGAATAGTTCATAAAAATGCTGTTTCAAACCATACGTGTTGCGTATGTGGAAAGGAGGGATCTCTTTGTGTCAAGAGCAAAGCATTAAAATGTATTTTAAAGCTGTGTCATTTTGGGATGTGATTTTGTATGAACAGTAATGACAGAGGAGGCAGGAATTCTTCCTTCATCTCAGAGACAAGCATAATGTGAATGTGTTTCTGTGTTTGATACATTTCCTGCTGCGTTAGAAAAACAAAATATATCCAAACACTGTACCAAATAGCGTATGGCAGGTGATACTGAAATACGACCCTTTCACTATCACCATAGCACCGCTCTGTACAGCTGAAGCCCCCGTCTGTGAGCACCTCAAGAGGCTTTTCCCTCCGTCTGCCCAAAAATTCTTTTGTATTTGGCTCAAGTGCGAGCCCCATTTGTGTGTAGACTCCCACTCAATGGTGGAAAACCACTCAAAGGCCGCCACAGAGAGAGACCTGTAGGGACTGGCAGAATAAAAGAGCAAAACCAGAGGCGAGTAAGATGTAAGATTTGATGTTTGGAAAAGAATGAAAAGGAATAAAAAAACAACAGTAATTCAAAACAGAGCGGAGTGAGAAGTAACCCGTAGCACTGAACAGTGATCTTTAGACCTGGACTCAGTGCAACAGAATGTTATTGAAAAGAAAGTGTCTCTGGAGGATTTCTGTAGCAGATTGTGACGTGCAAATATCCTAATAATGATAAAAGGCTCATGGGATGTCTGCATTCTCATTATAGTGTTAAGGAGATGTTCACAGAACTAGGCATATCAACTAAATTTTAACTACTGAAAGACCATTTGCAACCCTTTCACCTTCAGAGTATTGTATATACCCTCCTAACAAAATATAACAAGTATGTTTGTCCAAATTATGCTTTACAAATAGGACTGTACAGTTATATTATACACAACTTAGCACAGTTTTTGTAGCATTTAAAGGGGTCATATGATGTTTTTTTAAAGATCATTATTTTGTGTATTTGGTGTAACAGAATATGTTGACATGCTTTAATGTTCAAAAAACACATTATTTTTCAAATACTGTACATTATTGTAGGTCCTCTATGCCCCGCCTCTCTCAAACGCTTCATTTTCTACAAAGCCCCTCCTTCCGACAAGTGCAGTCTGCTCTGATTGGCCAGCTGACCCAGTGCATTGTGATTGGCCGAACACCACAAGCACTCGTCGGAAATGTCACGCCCCTTACCATAATCGTGAGCTTCATCTTTCAAAATAAATGTAAAGACAGAGCCCGAAAGGGGAACAGAGTCGCGTGACAGACACAGTGATGAAGCTGGTATATGTCTGCAGTACACAAGCCACGGTTAAGACAGCTGACTCCACTGTGATGTGCATTATGCAAATATTTCCACATAGTGAGGTAGATATGTGGGGGCGTGTTAGAACGAGCCGTTTTGGGGGGGCGTGGACGAGTCTTAACTTTTATAAAGAATATCTCTTTGGTTTTGAGACTCTAGTCTTTGCAACTTCAGGGATCTTATCTATGCACAATCAGCTTGTAACAATCCAAAGAGAAAGGAAAACGTGAAATCGCATCATATGACCCCTTTAATCTTTTTTGCTTGAAGATGCTCAATTATTAATTTTTCTTGAGAGTTTCTTGCACTTGCAGCAGTTATGCAATTTTATTTACATATGCATTTTCCAGCCTCGTGCTGCCCCTTAGAATTCAGGTTAACCTGAAATCACAATTTCACTTTCTTAATGCATGTTCCTGTTTAATTGGACAGAACGCAGTGCACAATATTAAAACAGTCTTTAATTTACTGAAATGCAAAGTCCACAGTGTCATTCTTATTACTGAAACATGGATTAGCATTTGCTGTACAGCCTTTAATAATGTGATTACATTGTGAATGATTACAAAACTGTATTTGAACTGGAAAAAAAGACTTTACAGTAATGAGAATTCATGACAATTATTAAAGGGGTCATATGATGCGATTTCAAGTTTTCCTTTCTCTTTGGAGTGTTACAAGCTGTTCGTGCATAGATAAGATCCCTGAAGTTGCAAAGACTGAAGTCTCAAACCCAAAGAGATATTCTTTGTAAAAGTTAAGACTCGTCCACGCCCCCCTAAAACGCCTCGTTTAAACACGCCCCCACATGTCTAGGTCACTGTGTGGGAAGATTTGCATAACACCGCCCAAATGTTCACGCAAAGAAAGAAGGCGTGACTTTTATTCTCGCTGTAGTATTGTTGCTGCCGCCGCCGCCATATCGTAGAGATGCTGTGTTTCATTGTGAAAGCGAAACTACTTTGTTTGGTCTTCCAAAAGAGGACACGACTAGAAATCAGTGGTTAAGTTGTATTTACAACACTGTTCCAGAACACTTCAACCCAAATATTTGTGTGTGTGCAACACATTTTACGGAGGACTATTTCCTGAACCTAGGAGTGTAGCCTACAATGCCGACTGTTCTGACTCACAGACTGTAAGTATGTTTTCATATTTAAAGAATTTGCCACTGATGATTCAAACGTGAGTTTTGGGCAGTGTAGAGTAGCGCTTGTTGTTTGTCATTTCTCCGATCACAAATGCAGACATGGTTTTATGTTTACGCGGCGCGATGCAACGCAACGCGTAAAAAGACAGTATAAGTCATTATAATCCGTAATTATGTCCCCACTGAATGCTACAAATGCCTCGTTTAATGGGTTTTATTGTTTTTGTCTCGTCGCACCGGGACACGGCATCACAGTATGGTAAGGGGCGCAACGTTTCTGTCACATGCTTGAGGACGTATTCGACCAATCACAACGCACACTGGATAGCTGGCCAATCAGAGCACACCTCATTTTTCCAAACGATGTGCTTTCTAAAAATCAACGTGTTTCAGAAAGGCGGGGCATAGAGGAGAAACAATAATGTACAGTATGTGTAAAGTAATGTGTTTTTGAACCTTAAACCGCATAAACACATTTCATTACACCAAATACACAAAAGAATGTTCTTTTCTAGCATCTTCATATGACCCCTTTAAAGAAAGCAAATACCAGATGAACTTAATAATGAAATTAAATAATGTAATGTCATTTTGGGGTGAAAAGATTTAAATAGTCATGAAAATATCATCATAATGTAAAAAAAGAAAAAAAGAAGAAGAAGCAAAATATGTTTCGTATTTCCACCCCCTTCTTCCAAATGAAAAAGAAAAATCCTGAAAAATCTATGATGTATCTTTTACCCAAGTTTGATTCCTACAGAACTTCACTGTAAAGTTACTGACTTCACTGAGTAACCAGTCTCAGATTTGACTCATAGAGGTCTTGACATTTGAATACCTGTGCATTAGGCCTTTGTGGGGTTAGTGTTCTTATCCCTACAGCAGATTATCAGTCTGAGAGGTGTCTCCCCCTCCTGTGTGATCTGGATTCATGAGCCAGTGCCTCGATGTGGCTATTAGGAGCTCAGTGGTTCAAATCCACCCGTTATCTGTGATTAGTCAGGGTGATGCTGCGGGAAGATTAGTGCATGCTGAATAGGAGAGCTTAACATCGACATCAAGGAATAGCGCAGAATCGGCTCATACCAATTTACCCGATGCAGAACACATATCTGTTTCATACGCTCTTGTGCGTTCTTGAAAATCTCTGTTTTTCAGAGGGCTGAAAATGGGCTGAAATTATTCTTAGAGGGCAAACTGGATATGCATCTAGTTTCTCATATATCAGTCAGAAATCTGTTAAACACTTTTTAAAGTAACACTTTCAAAATAAAGGTTCTCCATTGGCATTGGTTCCATAAAGAACCTTTAAGATCCATGCAATCTTTTAATTCCACAAAAGGTTCTTTATCTTGAAAAAGGATCTTCACACTAAGAAAAAGATGTTTCTTTTAAGAACTGCTCACTGAAAGGTTCACAAAATGGCTCTCTTTTTGAAACCTTTATTTTGAAGAGTGTTAATAAAGTTTCCAGGTTTGGTAACCGTGAAATACAAGTCGAAAGTTCACCTGAAAGGAGGCAGTCACACTGTCTGCCTCATTACCCCGTCAATGTGATAATGCTCGCCTATCGTGTTCACAAATGTTCCACAAACTTGGGTCAGACTGTTGAAACAGACAGACTAATTGCAAAGTAAACAGCTCACCCACACAGATATCATCACTTTCAGTCACATCTGAATCAAATTGATCTTGAAATGATGATCTGTGAGTGAGCCGCTTTTTAGAGCTCTGTTAAATTAAAGCTGCACCTCTGTACCCGCAGCCAGCATGACATCTGTAGTGTTTACAGAGGAGTTATTGACTAATGGTCCAAAAATAAAGTGTCTGTTAAAAAATCTATCTAAAGTAATTTTTTCCACTAGCCAAATGCATGTAAATGATGCTGCTTATTCTAGCGGAAAATCATGCAGACAGTAGGCGTCTGTTTACATTTGGGATTTCTTTAGTTTTGTGCAGAGGCTGCCGTTAAATTCATGTCTCTTAATGTTTTCTGTAAATCACTTCATAGTTACTGGTGCAAACACTACAAAAATACACAATGCTTCTGGTGAGAGTGATGCAGGTCAGGTCCATATAATGAGTTTAAGGATGAATGTGTTGAAAACATGTTCAGGTTATAATCTGGAAAAAGTAATAAGTAAAATAATTTTTTTGAAATTTTATTTTGAATTTTTTACACTGTGATGGTATTTTCTGGACAGTTAAGTAACTGTAATTCCCAAAGTCTCTATTACTATACTGCATCTGGACATTTTACTTTTGAGTTGTTTGTCATTTTTTGCATTATTGCAAAGTACTTTTTCTACTGTATTACAGTAAGTAAAGTAAATGTATTTGTATTGTGCTTTTCCGATATACATTGTCACACATCAAAACAAGCTTTACAGAAAATCATGATGTTAATGTTTATAATATCTTAATATTTTCATGCCTTATAATTGCATTCAGCAGTTTAGAGCTGAGTTATGGTTACATTATGTGGCAAAATAACAATCAGTTGAGATTTGCTATATAAATTACCTTATGCTATATTAATATATAATTTATACTTTTAATATATCAATTAAAAATGGCTAATCAGTGTTTTTTATTATTAAATGTGCATAAGTCTAAAGCAGTACAACAAATATTACTATGATGTCTGTATATTTATACAGTCAAACCAAAATGTATTCAGACACCTTCAACATTTCACACATTATCACAGTTTATTCGCTATAGTTTAGAAAATGGTAATAAAATATGACAAAAACTCAGAGTTAAACTGTGTCAGACCAAATTCATCTTGATAATGTCAGATAACACTTAAGCAAAACATGGTCAGGTCAAAGTGTATGAATAATTTTTGGTCCCAAATTTTTATAAATTTTACTGGT
Source organism: Sinocyclocheilus grahami (assembly GCF_001515645.1). Taxonomy (NCBI): domain Eukaryota; kingdom Metazoa; phylum Chordata; class Actinopteri; order Cypriniformes; family Cyprinidae; genus Sinocyclocheilus; species Sinocyclocheilus grahami. Next base: position 61,500 of record NW_015505861.1, read on the forward strand.
AGTCCACTGTATGAAGAATTTTTGGGTATAATATGTCACAGTTTACTTTATTTTGCTATCCTCACTTAAATTAACTATAGTGTCTTGCACCCACTAGTAAAAAAATATCAAAAATTATATCTGGTGTCTGAATAATTTTTGGTTATTCAAAAATATGTATATATATATACATATTGGTAAAAAATCTATAGCCTGAATGCACTGTAAGTTGCGTTGGATAAAAGCGTCTTCTAAATGCATAAATATTAATATTATATATATATAATGAGGAATATTTTTTATTTCTTTCTTATGATGTTGTGTTGAAATATGTTCTGGTTTTGTGAAAGTTACGAGGGTTTTGTGGGGCCAGTGCTTATCTGAATTGTCTCATAGGTTATGATTATAGTTTTTATTCTGTGTTTTCCTGTGCACATTTAATTGCAAATAATTTGCAGTGATTATTCTCTGATACATGTTATTAACTTTGAACGCACAGATCAGTATAGAAATGCAGAACGGTTGTGATTTCAGCACCACTGACTACCATCTGTGTTATTTCTCTGCTTTCATACAAAAATGGAAATTTATCTCAGAATCCCATTAATATCTTCCGACATTGATTTTTCTCTCTTGAAATATATTCCATTCCATTACTGATTTGTTGAAAATGAGATGAAACTGCCAAAAAGCATAACATCTCTAGGATGACTGAATTTAAAATTTCTTTTGTGATCAAGAACATTCGAGCAGTCCTCCACAACACAGCAGACTTCAAAGACTCACTCCAGTCTTTTATGAAAGCACAATTTCTGGGGGCTCAGTCTTTCATCCACTCGCTATTTGTTAACTACTGTGCTTAACAGGAATCCATAATATTGATCTACTAAAATGCTCTTTCTGTGTCACATTATCAAAGAGATGCAACAGGTTTCTGGCTATGAATTGGTACACGCCTCTTCTTGCTGGAGATATTTTTGCTTTCAGTGTGGACAGACATATTACTTCTCACTGAAAACGTACTTATCCCATATGGTGGATAACATGTAATGTTGTTTCAGGCAATTTTACACAGGTGTTAATTAATTGTGTGTATTGCCGTCTCTGGTTTTTCGGCAGCATGACAGCATACAGGAAAGCAATCTAACTACTTATTGTCTCTTTATTTCCCCAATATTGGCTTATTGGTCATATGCTAATGAGGGCCAACCAGAAAACTACATTGCTTTGCAGATCTGGTTTTATGTGACTCAGCAGAACACAGCCATAGAAATGACCTAATCCTGACTGACCCATTTATTATTAATGCTAAATTAACGCTATGTCTGCGACAATGCACATTGTTGCTAGCGGGCTTAATTATATAAGTGAAACAGAGCTTCTTGTTTGCCAACATTCTCTGATGCAATGTCAGCTGACATGTCAGTATTTATTAATGATTCATTGAATCAAGCTCTATTTTAGCACCTTCAAGGCTAACAGAGATACAAAGCAAAAAGCAGACTCAACCAAAGTACACTGTATATTGTTAATATGTGAAAGAAATATACTTATCGAAATATACCAATCGTTTTCAACACAGATGAAAGGATGGGACATTTACGCATGCTCCCGAGAACCTCTCTTCCGAAACGAATGCTTACAGGTTAATGCCGACAGAGCTATTCTGTACTGTAATGTCAATGTGTCATGCAAGGAAAAGGGATTCATTCAAACTATCACATAGCCAGATTTATATCATCTATAATCTCAAAAATACTTAATAATCAAGTTGTCATAATAGTATAATTTTAATTACATCTGTTGACATGATGTCGGTGAATTACAGAGCTGGTTCAAACACATCGCTATGATCAGATGCTTTCTTAACTGCTGTTTTCTCACTGCTATCATTTTTGTTGTTGAGAGGAAAGCACATATTTATATATTCATCTAAATGTTGATCTCAGCAGTGTGGATGGCGTCTGGATGTTCGTTAACGGTATATCGCTGCAAAGGTATTTCCAACTTCTTTTTACTAATAAACAAAGACAGAAGAAGAACTTCGCCATGAGTGTATCGCTGCAATGAATCACATACAGTCTCATGTATGTCGCTAATAACAATGGTTTCTGAATTTTACATAAAGCCCCTTTAAGAATAAAAATCGTCTTAACTGCTAACTTGAGAATAAAGTTACGAATATTTTGTATTCTCAGAAACATTTTGTAAGAATGTTCTTATCTTTTTTTTTCTTAAAGTCTGTTCTAAAGAAAAGAAAAACAATTCTCAAAAAGAACTTGTCTAAAATTCTTAAAAAAAATACTTAAAAAAGTATTTAAAAATTGTTTTAAATACTAAGCATTACAACATAACATTAAGTATATATAATACATAATTCTGTGACTAGGGATGTGCACAAGTACTCTGAATGACAACCATCGATTGATAATGTAAATAATGATCGGTCTTGATTAGTTATGCATGACATGACTTTTTGCTGATTTAGGAATTCAGTAACAACTCCACAAAAACCGACTCAAATGGGGACCTTGTTTGGACACACTCACATGCAGAGATACATGACACATTCACTCTAGAACAAGTGCAAATGAATGCAACAGACCACTTCATCTTGAGACAGCTTCTTTAAGAATAACTACACCGGGCATTAAAAACTCCGACTGCCCAAATCTGCAGACTGACTCTGAATTTCAACAACTACACTCTTAAAAATAAAGATTCTTTATGATGGTTCCATGAAGAACCTTTAACATCCATAGAACCTTTCCATTGCAAAGAAAGTTCTTTATAGCAGAAAAGGTTCTTTAGATTATTAAAAAGTTCTTTACACTACGAAAATAATGGTTATTTTAAGACCTGTTAACAGAAAGGTTCTTTTGTGAACCCAGAATGTTTTTTCTTTGGCATCGCTGTGAACCCCCCCACCCCAAACTTATAAGAATGTATCTCCTCATCTTTATTTATCTTTATCTTAAGAAATGCCTCAACTTCTTTCTCATGAATCAAATCTTAATCTAAGTTGTACAAACTTGATTGTGCCTCAAGTGATTGTGGCAAGGTCCTATAGAGTAATGAAGGCTAGAAGGTGAAACGCTCCCTCATCCACCTGCACAACTATCATTAATCCACAGTCAAGGGTGGAATCCAGCCTGGAGGAGTAGAACAGACAGCACTACTGACTGCTGAAGCTTCATTCAGTGCATCTCTAATGTTTGAGCTCTATTGCCAGATGGCAGTATGGCCCCTGCCAATCACCGCCTGACCCCCGTGAGGCTTGTGCCCGGTGATCAAAGCTCCGCTGAGCTCTGAAAAAACCAGAAAGTTTTACAGTTTTAAAGAGTTACACAGAGTGTATGAAATTTATGACGTATTCAGATGCAGAAGTCAACAAAGACACAGGGAAGAGACAGAACACATATGAAACCAAATAAATGCATGATTATAATTAGAACCCAACCGATATGGGTTTTTGAGGGCCGATGCCGATACCGATATTAGGGGGTAAAAAGGCTGATAACAATATATCGGCCGATATTCTTTATGTGTATATTATAGGACAGTACCAGTCAGAAGTTTGGACACTTTCCCATTTGTGTGTCCACAAACTTTTGACTGGTACTATAAATAGAATACAGTATATACATAAACAGAATATATATACATTTTTTGCAATGATCACTCAAATGTGGTGATCAAACACTTATAATGACGTGACAAAGATATGTAATCAAGGCAGGGTATTTAACAATTTAACAATAAACTTTATTATCCAAAATGAGTCTGACATCAGTGCACTGAACAGTAAAGTTGAAGTTTATTCAGCTTTATTTCAATTCCATTCAGCTTTATTCCATTGAAGTTTACTTCACTTCGGAACATTCATTCATGGACTTGTGCTACGCCACTGTCTTCACACACAGACAAAACTTACTAGAGAAGTGTGACATTATATACCTCTGTAAATAAATACAATTTAAATTCACACACACTTTAATGCCCTTTGAATGTAACATGTACGCTCACTACGAACTGAAATCATGGCAGAATATCCAATGATGTCCACTTCGCACGGATGAATAGAACAAACCACTGAAGTGATAAGAGAAACATACAAAATGTGCAGAGCGGGGGACCAGGATTAAGAACTGCTGCTTAATAGCATTGCGTCTCACCAACTAGGTGACATGTTGACAACGTAGCGCTAAATCACTGTAGCACTAAATCAACGTTGCGCAAAGTCAACGTAGCACTAAATCTGTAAATCACCTTTTAACAGACTCAACCCACCACTGCACAAACGAAGCGAAGACACCACTTGAATGCTGCTGCCTGAACAAGAGACCTCCTTACTGAAGGGAAAGGGTTGTCACTATCTTGAAAACACGGTGGCGGATCTCCACCAAATTCAGGGGATCCCTTCAGCTCGAGGAGCCCTCTCGAATGCCGCCCCCCCCATTGACGTGGGGTTGGTCTCATTCGAAAGGGATCCTCGAGACATACACTTGATTCTGCATTCAAGAGGGCTCCTCGAGCTGAAGGGATCCCCCGAATTTGGAGCGGATCTGCCACGCCATTACGGAGATATGGCCGTTCAAAGTTGCAATGGTATTCCACTTAAGCTTTAAAGCGTTTCATCCAGATCACCACAAAGTACGTAATTACACCATTTACAAGCATTTTATCTGCGTTTTATGTTCTGTAAAAAAACAATTCATATCGGTGGTATATCTGCGGCATATACGCCGATGCTGATATATCTGCGGCAGGCTCATATCGGCCGATAAAATCAGTAGACTGATAAATCGGTCGGGCTTTAATTATAATCATAAAGTACTCAGATTTGTACAAGTTCTTCAAGCGGTGTCTGGTATTTTCATAAGCATAACATGTAAAGACGATGGTTAGCAAGTAGCCTGTAGCATCGCATATAATACATTTCTGCCTTATACTCACAAGCGTTATGTGCAAGAGTGCACGTCCACTTTTTCAGCAGCTTTGGTTTTCCAAATAGGGATTTTAAAAAGTCTTCGTTAAAGAGTTACAAGCCATGAGCAGACGAATCTTTAAACATTTGAATCGCTCTCGCAGTACTTTGTTTGATGTCATACGCCAATCAGTCTACACAGCGCCGATGCATAGGGATGGGCGTATCGATCCTGAAGTATCGATATATCGATACGGATGCGAATATCAAAAGTATCGATACTCAAATAAAAAATATCGATACTAAGGTGTGTTTTATTTTTACCAGTAACTTTGTTTATTTAACAAACAAATTAATGCGTACAATATGTATTGAATTGGACGAATAACCTATGTTAGTGAATAATTGTGTAGGACAGAACTATTTTCCTGCTCATCTGAACAGACCAATCAATCACAGAGAGCGTTCACTCACTTCTGACAGTGCATTCAAACAGGGCTGCGTTTCCCAAAAGTATAAGAAACCATTGATGCTTTTGGGAACGGCAGAACAATGCTTATCAGAGGACAGAAAAAACATACCTGTTTGAGTTATGCAACAGCCTGTCACTGGCAGTCCCTTATGAAAATGAACCATGGTGGTTTTAATAAAGTGACCGTAGTTCAACAACAGAATTTGTAGATTTCCATGGTTACCACTACAATAAACATATTTTAACCACGTGTAAACAAAAATATAACCTAGTAAGTTGCAATTAAGGCGTATTGAATGTTAATATGCATTTCAAATATAAAGTTAAGTGGGTATCATTACCCATTTTACTCTTAGTAATTTAATAATTTAATAATTTAAAAGTTCAGTTTAGAAGTATCGTATTGGTATCGATATCGGCGATAATGGCCTTTAAAATTATCGGTATCGTATCGAAAACAAAATAAGTGGTATCGCCCATCCCTACCGATGCATCTCGAACAAGCCTATTCTTTTTCTATGAAACCTGTTAACTGCATCTCCTGTTCTAACTCTAAAGCGACACCAGCTCTATAGCGGTTTGCCTGAGCATTGCAATTATTGCACGCGCACAGCTTAGAGGGAACATTGGTTGTAGACTATCATACCTGTTTGAGTTATTTGACAATAAACAAATTTAAATTGTAGCTGTGACGAGAGGGGCGGGGCCGAGAGCCGTGGGAACAGAGCGAGACCGGTGAGTGGCGCAGGTGTTGCGCATTCGCAATTACTCCACCGGCCTCGCTCTGTTCCCACGGCTCTCGGCCCCGCCCCTCTCGTCACAGTAGCCTACATAGTTTGTGCAATTACATTTATTTAAATTGAATGTTAAAAGTTCATATTGATCATGTTCTATTCTATTCTGTAATGTTAATATAAATCATAGCTGTCAGAATAAAAAGGTTGCATTTTATGCATGCAACAGCCTGTCACTGGCAGTCCCTTATGAAAATGAACCATGGTGGTTTTAATAAAGTGACCGTAGTTCAACAACAGAATTTGTAGATTTCCATGGTTACCACTACAATAAACATATTTTAACCACGTGTAAACAAAAATATAACCTAGTAAGTTGCAATTAAGGCGTATTGAATGTTAATATGCATTTCAAATATAAAGTTAAGTGGGTATCATTACCCATTTTACTCTTAGTAATTTAATAATTTAATAATTTAAAAGTTCAGTTTAGAAGTATCGTATTGGTATCGATATTGGCGATAATGGCCTTTAAAATTATCGGTATCGTATCGAAAACAAAATAAGTGGTATCGCCCATCCCTACCGATGCATCTCGAACAAGCCTATTCTTTTTCTATGAAACCTGTTAACTGCATCTCCTGTTCTAACTCTAAAGCGACACCAGCTCTATAGCGGTTTGCCTGAGCATTGCAATTATTGCACGCGCACAGCTTAGAGGGAACATTGGTTGTAGACTATGTATGACTCCCTGCAGGCTCTCTGACATCCACAGATATCTTACCAAACTGACTAGAGTTGGTAAACATTCAGTGATCGGTAACACTTTAGAATAGGGAACACATATTCACTATTAACTAAGAATTTTCCCTGAACAAACTTGTAATTTGCTTCTTATTAATAGTTAGTAAGGTGGTTGTTAAATTTAGGTGTTAGTTAGGGTTAAAGGATCTAAAATATGGTCATGCAGAGTAGGGCATTAATATGTGCTTTATAAGTACTAATAAACAGTCAATATGCTAGTAATATGCATGCTAATAATAACTAGTTTATTGGGAGAATTGGTTCTTAAAATAAAGTGTTACCCAGTGATCTCCTAATTGTATGCCAGTGTCTCCACTGTAACACTTACCAACACATGACAATTTGCTGACAAATGTAAACTGTACTGCATGTAACTATACATTGATACCATTGACAAAACTGAGATAATTTAAGTCAATTTTAATGGCCAAAATAATCCATAGTTGGTGACCAGTTTTGCTTTGATTTGATTATGCCTCATAGCTCTTTTATTTTCCTCTGATGTCGCTAGTTACAGCCAATAAGCAATACGTATAAATATTTATTGCCTGGATGCTTCAATGGCTGCATTTAGCCATTGTGCAGATAAAGTCTTCAGTTCAGTAATACTGAGGCAGGAAATTGATTGTTCAGTGAAGTGTAATGAATTGGGACCCGTGCCAGAGCAGTTATAGCACTTCCTTCGACCTACTACTGCAATACTGTGTGCACGTCCATACAACCATAAAAAACGTCTGAAGCCTTAAAAACGCCTAATACCGAACTTCCTTCACTTCCTGACCAGTTTTCACTTCCAACTGGTCGACTAGTCACTGTGTAGTCCAATGTGTGGTTTTGCTCATCCCTAGTTCAATAAACTTGAGAAAACCCTCTTTAAATAGCATAAAATTAATGGTTTGCTTCACGTAAATGTGTATTTTATTATAATCTCCCTTGAGAGGCCATTAGACAGGCGGCAGTAGAAAATTACCACTGAGAGTATTAAAGTACACACATTATCAAATCCTCATAGTATTATAATAGTAGATATATCTCTCCAATGCTATTTTACAAGCACAAATACACACAAGTAAAATAAACCAAACGTGTAAGTAACTATCAGCATCTGTGATAATAAAATATAATTCTTAATTTCACCCAGGCTGCCAAATATTGATTTGCATTGTTGAGGAAAAAAAGTAAGAGGGAATAAGGATTAGATGTAAAGGCATGTCATGGGTTTAAATTCTGATATGTGTAGCATGTCCAATCGTGTGATAGAGACATTTATTTGAGGATTACACACATAAACATGATTGGGGACAGGCTGTTCTCTGGAGCGGGTATTCAAAGCTCCAGGTATTTCAATTGGTCCCTAAGCCCTAATTCTGGATCAGACTCCTGCTCAAACCCTGTAGTATTATACATGGGAGGAAGAGGAAATGAAAGAGAGAGAGAGAGAGAATTTTACTGAAAAATCACAGAAAAGTGTTGACAATACATTTCCGAGCTGAATGATTCTGTGCGCGTGATGTACGCTCTACTGTCTGTAGCCTATGTGTGTGTGTTACAGTGCAGCAGCGCTTTAGATTAGAACAACGATTAATGTACCTGTACAATAAGCTGTTTAAAACATGCATTCTCCCGTTCAATTTCGAGCATCCAGTAATATAATCACACATGTCTTATGGAGCGCTTTCAGAGTATGCATTTATTTGTCATTTGAACTGTTTGGAAATGGAGCGTAAATGTGGAAGTCCTTCAAAGAGTTCTTATCCTGTTGCGCCCTCTATAGGACCAGCGACTAGTCGACGTCAAGCTCAAAGCGTCATGGCAGAGCATTGAAGTCGACTAGTCGATTAGTCAATTAGTCTGTGCAACCCCTAGTATAATGTGGATTATTCAATTAATCAATAAACTTGTCAGCTCAATTATCAGGATGTATCACGAAAAGTTTCTTGATTAGCACCAAAATTTTTCGGCAGATTACTCGATTACCAATAGGTACTCGAATTATTAACTTAATTTACTTTTTTGATTACTCGATTGTCACAGGTTCCTCGATTAACCATTACAGCAGTTATCAGATTACTTGCTTTCTAAACTGTACAATGTGTATTGCTCAATTAAGCCTTTCACTCATAAGTTTAAAAAATTTTCTAGCGTGAGTTTTTTTGAGGCAACAGTTATTTTAGAACATATCACCGCCTTATTTCATTGACTAAGCATCATGCTTTTCATGTGACACACCGCTGCCACAATAGTGCGGTATTACTGATGTTTCAGTTTTAATTCATTTTTCTTTTTTATCCAAAATATTCACTTGGTAACTATGTCATGAAATATCTGATATTCTGCTTTTCAAATATGTGTAAGTACATTTATTTTGTCTATAAACATCTTTATAATGGTCATGTTAGTTGAAATGTAGTGAGGGAGGGGCACTGCCATGTGCCAATCAAAGCTGTCAGATTTAAAACACTTACATTTATCCACTCCTCCGGAAAAACATGAATGTAAGTGACCCGTACAGAATAGAGAAAATGTTATGTTTACCTACACAATGTGCCTCTGATGTGAATAAAACACGTCGTAAAATTATAGAGATGAATGATTAAGTATGATGCCTTCATATACTATCAGAATTATAGTAAATACTAGTTTCTTAGTTGGAAATTTAACATGAACAGCCTCTCAAGTCGTATTTCGTAACTGCGAAACTCTGAGATCAGAGTTTCCGAGTTGGACGGGCCATAAACTTTAAACATGACGGAGGAGAGAAATATAGCTGTAGTACTGATAAGTTTTATTTCCCCCACAACATCTACATTGCTTTCTCTTGTCATTAAAGTCATGTATATTTGAGTATATAAATAGCCATTTGTTGCAAATTTGACCGAAATTTTGGCATCTTCAGCAAGCTGAATATCCAGATGCTATATTTCATAATAAAATATAGATGCTATCAAGTTGGATATTGATTAAATATGTCATATAAAATAGTCCTTAGGATTTCCCTATTAAATGGGCAAGAATGAACTCATGAATGAGCCATCATCCATGATTCATCTTCTTTCCGAAGACAAAGCACTTGAACTTGACGAACTCGTAAATGCAGCTTGAGAAATTGGAAGTAGATCATTTCTGATAGCACATGAGGGCAGCATTATTGCCACTTCCATAGACATCAGTGTGTATTTTAGAGACTATTGATGTAGATTTTGGAAGTACTTATGTGTATTTAAATATCTGAAACCTGAAATAAACATTATATGGTTGAAAACACTAAAAGTTGTGATATTAAAGGTGCGTTCATGCCATGTTGTAATTACTGTAATTACAAGATTCCAACTTTAGTTGGCGTTTACGTCTTCGTAGAACTCGTAATTACATCTTGTAAACTGGGTATTTTTTAGAGAGCTCCGATTTGTACCATGTGACTACTGTACCGCCTTACTGCTGCAGATTCATTTAGGTGCTGATAGTGTTGCCATAGAAACGCATAATTCCAAGTCCGAGGACGTGAACAGTTCTGTTTAGAATGTCACGTGTCGTCATCTCCAAATTATAGTAATTGCTACATGCATATGACAGCATATGACGAGCATATGACAAGTGTTGAGTGTGTCGGGCTCAAAAGCGTGCAAGCAGATTTGAATTTAGCGGTTGATCACGTGATGCACTCAAATTACTTACAAATTGTAGTGCATTACAGATTTCAAAATACATGGCAAAAACTGTAGTTGGTAATATAATCAATTACAATACACATTTTAGGTAATATAATCAGACTACTTTTTGATTACTTTTAGATTACTTTTGACCTAACTCGTTTATCACATTGATTTAAATAGGATAATCTTGTACCATAATGATATAAAAATACAAAGAGATAGAAAATTATATTCCATTCATTGTTATTAACCACATGAAGGTTTCCCAAACTGGGGTTCATGAAGGAACTGAAGGGCGTTTGTGAGTTTAAAGAAAAGTTAATAATTAATTAAATCATAAAAAAGGTAAAAATTTAAATAAATCATTTAAAAAATAACAACAGTCAAAATAAAAGATGAAAAAGACGAATTAGGGAGAATCGGTTAATTATGAATAATTTATTAGGGAGAATCGGTTAATTATGAATAATTTATTGCTGTTGTATAAATAATAGTTAATCATGTAATCAATAAAAACGTAACTGTAGTCTGATTATGAGTATTTTAAAATGTAATGTAGTCTAAATACAGGTATTTATTTTCTGGAATCTGATTACATAATCCAGATTACATGTAATCTGTTACTACCCAACACTGGATGCACTGAATGTTTTACACTTCAGGGACCAGCCTAGAGTGATCATAGCTTTGTGATTGTACATGTCAAAGGGTTAATGAACAAAATTCATAGCCAACTGGTGGATTAGCAAGATATGCAACACATAATACTTGCTTACCAGACTGCATGTCACAGAGCGTGCATTTTATTGTCAAAAGAATCATCAGATTACTCAATTACCAGCTCTACTCTGAACAAAGATCTGTGGGTTGCATCTGATGCACTTGGATTCTCAGAGGGTCCTTTTGATTTCTGCTCTAACGAAACAGGGATTTGCGAGTGTTTGCTAACAATAGAGCAGGAGAGTGGAGTATCAGAAGAGGCGCAGGGAGGGATTTCTGAACTGTAGAAGCTCTTCTCACTCGTCACTGATGCCCAGACACACGGCTGCAATCCTGCCTAATGCGATTTCATTCCTCAAATGCACACTATTTAATTTCAGGGATGATATTTACCAATGAAATTGCTTGGGCCGAATTTGAATGGGAGAATGGGAGATTAAAAAAGCTATTACAAAAAAAAAAACGATTTCTTTTTGTAGGGGTGTCCCCGACTAAGGATTTTCATAGTCGAATCGGAATTTTCGAATCTTGCCGATATTCGACTGATAGTCGAATCATATGTTTTGGGGCGGGGCAAAATACATTACCAAGAGTCAAGTCAGACATTCGACAGTCATAATTACATTAACACACAGGGAAAATGTGTAACGGACACCTCACAGATACAAACGGGGTAAATAATGTTTTATGTTTTGATTAAAAGATAGTGAACTTTAAACGTCAGCGAAACCCTAAGAATTCACAAAAAAAATTTTTACAATAGTGCTGTCATTATAATGTTATGTATATGACAGTAGTTATTAATATTCTGCATTTCTGTTTTGAGCTGCGCGTGCTGAAGATGATCAGTAGAATGAAGCATTTGATAGCAGGTTTTTAATTAATGGGATTTAACTCATCATTTATCTCATACTGTATAGAATATGCTTCGTTATTTATACAACATAACATTCATATTAGGACTTATAGGCTATCTGCACAAAATGCCCCGAATGCACATGAACGTGGCTGCGCGGCTCTGAATGAACTCCTTTTGTGGACGCGTTCTTCACGCAACAACGTGCAGAAACACAGCAACTAAACTCTAAAAATTCACAGCGTTTTATTGTAATAGTGTTCTCATTATAATGTTATGTATATGACAGTCCCAGTCATAGTTATTAATATTATGCATTGTTGTTTGTCCTGCTTGCGCTGCACGCTGAAGAGATAATCTTTACTGCAGCGCAACTCAACCAAATGCATTTTATACGAGATAAATAATATATACACGATATATATAAACCGGCTGAAATGTTTTGAAATCACTTGTACCCAACCTGATCGAAAAAATCCAGTCTTTCACTCTGTGTGTGTCAATTTGAGTCTTGTTAAAGTTTTAAATCTCTGCCGCCAAGATGCTCCTCTGTCAGTCACGGATTATGGAAAGTGAAACTTAAATCTATAGGGGTGGTTGAATTTATTCACGCACGTTAAAATATTTATTTGAAGCTTCTTTCTTTTCAGATTCTTATTTACAGCATAATTTTAATAGGCTGTATATTAACTTATTGGGAGAAAACCAGTAGTTCTATGTGAAATCAGACATTTGAGCACCCCCATATAGCCAAAATGGCATGATCATAACACCCCGCGAATATTCGACTGTGAGATTGGTAGTCGAATCAGGCTCCTCCTATCGAAGCATTGAATCTTCGACTATTCGGGGTCAACCCTAACTTTTTGTTTTGTGGGTGTTTGTGTATGTTGTTACATTGTGTGGGAGTAAAATATTCATACTCCCATGTCTCAATCCTGTTTTCAGATACTGCTCAGACTTTATTTTGTACTTGGAACTGCGCAGGTTCACAGTAGGTTAGATAGTCTGTTGTTACAGAGGAATATTTTTGGGCCTGTGTTGGTTCATCTCAGGCTTTGTCTTTTAAATCACGCTAGAACACACAGTGATGGAAGACTGCAGGACCAAAACAAGATGTAGAGACAGATAGAGGTTCGCTTGTCTGCCCTATTTGACAGAAAGGAGAAGCGTATCTGGCTGATGGTGGGCAGGCCTCGGGTGATTACAGCATCCAGATTGAGCTGCTCAGGCAGAACTCTATTTCTTATCTGGAGGTGAAACTCAAAGGACTGTAGCACATACAAACTTGTTATTGGGTTATGATGTGCGGTACTGCTATATCTCTGATCTGACCCAAAACATACTGAGCTGCCTCTCTGTCTGCTGCCAACATAGGTAGACCAGTAGACCAAAATGGGACCAGTTTAAAAAAACTTCCTAAAGCATGCAAACTCATAATGGACCTTAGTTTGGGTAGATATCGTATTAAAGAGATAGTTCACCCAAAAATGAAAATTCTGTCATCATTTACTCACCCTCAAGTTGTTTCTTCTGTTGAACACAAAAGAAGATATTTTGAAGAATGTTGGTAACCAAACAGTTGCTGGTAGCCATTGATAAAATGAGAAAGAAAGAAAAAGTCAGTGGCTACCAGCAACTGTATCCTATATCTTCTATTGTGTCAAACAGAAAAAAGAAATTCATACAGGTTTGGAACAACATAAGGGTGAGTAAATGATGACAAAAATGAATGTGGATTTGATGTGTTATATACAGTTTGTGGAATGGAATTTTAAACCAGTGAGATTTTACAGTGGGTAGCGCTACTTTGAGAAATATTATCTAGTTAAGACACATTGTTCAGACGCAGTTTTACATTCCTTACTTTTTAAATCCCTCTCTTTCCCTGTTTCTTTCTGTCTTTGTAAGTACCATTCTGTCTTAATTAAAACAGTAGCAGTTCCTCCCTAACAGATGGCACTAGTTGGTGAAAACAGTTATTAGTGAGTAAACAACTCTGTAGTGAATCACTGGATCTCAGTGAATGTGCAGATGTCCTCATTGTCCTTCAAGCATCAAAGCTTTACAATTTCATTCCCTTGAATTGAAATGCATCACAATATCATCTGCGTGCAGGCATCTGCACATATGCAGTATTAAATTTGTAACTTGTCCAAACTTAAAAAAAAAAAACATTATCGGTTACACTTTATTTTAAGGTGTCCTTGTTACAGTGTAATTATACATTTAAGCACTGAGTAATATGAATTAACTACATGTAATTACTATATAGTTAGGGTTAGGATTTGGCTTAGGGTTACTTGCATGTAATTATGCATAATTAATTGTTATTTTAATTGTAAGTACATGTAACGTGTAACAAGGACTCCTTAAAATAAAGTGTTACCACATTATCATTATTAAAAAACATAACTTTATTGTGAGATTTTCAATGATATAACATAAATTACAATAAAAAAAATAAACCCTGGGTAACTCTAGTCCATCCATTCCAGGTTTTCCATTTTCTGCTTCTCACTCACAGCCCACTCCAGTTCGCTCCACAAATCACATTTCTATTTTTGATCTTTGATCTTTCCGATATTCATTTCACAGTTTAATCTCTCTTTCATTTTGATTCTAAGCACACAAACAGCTGCTCAATCATTTGTTTCCCCAAGCACACAATATGTTTATTTCATGTCACATATTCCCAAATGATCCCAGCAGTACAATATTCACAGTGCAATATTCCCATGTCCCAACAGATTATGCTTTTTTTTTTTTATATATTTTGCCTCTCATGCAATAAAAACTCTGGGGAGTATAGAACATTTTGTACATATATATGACAAGGTTAATCATTACTATTATTTTATTTGACTTTTGGGTTGGATTTTCATCTAGTGGATGATAAAACTCTCCAAAAGAATGTATGAAGGAGAAATCCAAGCCATATTGAGAAACAAAAAACTACATTTTAGTTGGTGTTTTTTGTTTTTCCTGGCAGCCTGCATCAACGTGCAAAAAACATTCAGAACACGTTTATTTCTATAGCACTTCATAATATACAAATTGTTTCATAGCAGCTTCACAGTAATAAACAGTAAAGTAAATGTTAATATTGTAATATTAATTAATTGTGACCCTGGACCACAAAACCAGTCTTAAGTCGCTTTGGTATATTTGTAGCAATAGTCAAAAAAACATTGTATGGGTCAAAATTATCGATTTTTCTTTTATGCCAAAAATCATTAGGATATTAAGTAAAGATCATGTTCCATGAAGATATTTAGTAAATTTCCTACTGTAAATATATCAAAACTTAATCTTTGATTAGTAATATGCATTGCTAAGAACTTCATTTGGACAAATTTAAAGGCGATTTTCTCAATATTTCGATTTTTTTGCACCCTCCGATTCCAGATTTTCAAATAGTTGTATCTCAGCCAAATAGATACATATCATATCATGTCATAACATGTCATATCGGGTCACAATTTTATGTAACAACTTTAATTTCATCAGAAAGTAGTTTTACAGAAGACAATAGTGTTGTTATTCAGCTCAGTTTAGTTCAGTGTTGCTTCAACTTCAAAAACAATGTCAGTGTTGCAAAGTTCATCAGTTCAGTCAGGATCTCTTAAGTCAAAAAGAACCCATAGACGAGCATTTAAATCGACTTTTTTATTAGTATGTAACAACTTTAATTTCATCAGAAAGTAGCTTTACAGAAGACAATAGTGTTGTTATTCAGCTCAGTTTAGTTCAGTGTTGCTTCAACTTCAAAAACAATGTCAGTGTTGCAAAGTTCATCAGTTATGAAAAAACTCACTGTAAAAAGTGGTAAAATGCAATTTTTATCCTAAACAGTTATTCCTACCTGATTTAACCCTTAACATTTTATGTTAGTATAAATTACTGTATAAAGGTTGGTTCAGTGATGTTAAATAATACTTTAGACTTGAATCAAACCATTTTATTTAGACGTTACCATTTTAGGTTGCTGCATTTTTCAGTATATAAAGCAGCTCCACAGAAGACAATAGTGTCATTATTCAGCTCTAATTAGTTCGATCAATGTTGATTCAATTCAGTTCGATAACAATGTCAATGTTGCAAAGTTCATCAGCAAAATGAATTCAATTCAGCTGATAATAATGATAAGATAATAATGTTATTATTCAACTCAGTTTAGTTAAATGTTGATTTAATTCAGTAGCAGCATTGTTTGTGTGGTGTGTGGTGATGTTTTTTGACCACTCTCATTTTCTTCATAAAAACTGAAAATGTACTTAAAAAAAAAAAAATCAGGTCATATTACATATTCTTAAATTTAACAGCTGCGCCTGTAGTCATAGAAAAAGGGGGCAAATGCATTAATCTGACCTAATTGACCTTTTGCTAAGCTCTGTTTTTCTGTGCACAGTGTGATTTTTCAGTAAAATGTGCTCATAAAGTGGTCAAAATGAACTGGAAATCATAATCATTTTAATCTGATGTTTTTCTTTAAATTCAA
>NW_015505861.1:78155-81185 GCF_001515645.1 Sinocyclocheilus grahami
GAGTAGCTCCGGTCGGAACCGGGATATGGCTCTTAAACAAAACTTTCAATATCTTAGGCAGAGGCCAGTCGCTAATGCCGGGAGGACAAGAGGATTTGCTTGACAAACGAGTGCTCCGACGGACAGAAACATTGTTCTCGTCGCGAAATGCTTCCTCTGTTTGGCTTTGATGTTGTTGAGATTCTTCGATTGATTCAACCCACGGGTCTTCGTCATTAGCGGCAGAAGGCATGATAACCAGTTGGGTCAATAACGTTAAAAACAAGCGAATTGTCATGGTACGGCAACATACATGAAGGTCTTGCAAGCAGCGTAATAGAGAAAGCAGCAAAGCAAGCAGACAGAAGCAGTGTTTAAGTAAGGCGCCCTGTTTGAGATTTGCCAATTGCAAGCTTAGGAGTCGGATCAGCTGATAGGGGCCGGGTTTCAATTTCGCCAGTCAGCTGATAGCGGAGCTTGACTACGAGGCCTGCCTGAACTAACGCAGGATGCTTAATTTATGAAAAAAACTCACTGTAAAAAGTGGTAAAATGCAATTTTTATCCTAAACAGTTATTCCTATCTGATTTAACCCTTAACATTTTTTGTTAGTATAAATTACTGTATAAAGGTTGGTTCAGTGATGTTAAATAATACTTTAGACTTGAATCAAACCATTTAATTTAGACGTTACCATTTTAGGTTGCTGCATTTTTCAGTATATAAAGCAGCTCCACAGAAGACAATAGTGTCATTATTCAGCGCTAATTAGTTCGATCAATGTTGATTCAATTCAGTTCGATAACAATGTCAATGTTGCAAAGTTCATCAGCAAAATGAATTCAATTCAGCTGATAATAATGATAAGATAATAATGTTATTATTCAACTCAGTTTAGTTCAATGTTGATTTAATTCAGTAGCAGCATTGTTTGTGTGGTGTGTGGTGATGTTTTTTGACCACTCTCATTTTCTTCATAAAAACTGAAAATGTACTTTTAAAAAAAAAAATCAGGTCATATTACATATTCTTAAATTTAACAGCTGCGCCTGTAGTCATAGAAAAAGGGGGCAAATGCATTAATCTGACCTAATTGACCTTTTGCTTTCAGTAAAATGTGCTCATAAAGTGGTCAAAATGAATACACAGACTTGAGAGTGAATTGAAAAGAGTGAAAGAGTTGGTCAGCGTGTTTCTAAAGTGTGTGTGTGGGGGGGAGGGCTGCGGGTGCATTCCGTTTGATTAGACACATCCCTGTTGGTTGGTTACTGGCCCACACCACGCATTGCCTTTACCAGAGTCCAAGGACAATAGGAAGCCTCACAGAGCTGTCGAGAAAGAAAATGATGCAGCATTACCGCAGCAGATCCTTCAGGTTTGTCGACAGGTCTTGTGGAGTTGTGTTAGGATGTTGTGATTGCCGCCCACTGAAGGTCTGTGAGTACTCGGCAGGTGGAGAGCAAGCCTCTGTATATAATATCTGCAGCTCCAGACTGTTGTCCATGCTCTGTTGCATACAGCTCCGTCTGCTCAGATCAGTGACTGCAGCAGTATTACACAAGCAAAGTCGGCATGAAATGAGAATTCACCCTGTCTGTTTTCTAAATGCATGTTATCTTATTGTGAACAATTCATCCATGCATATTTGTAATTTTTTACATTTGTGTCTAAAATGTCACAGCTTGGTCTTGCAGTGAAATAACAGTCTTTTCTTTAGTTAGTAGGTTGCACTTCTCCAGTCATTTATTCTGCTTAAACCCACCCTTTCTTACAGTCCACCTTCAGATCTGAAGGTTCCATTCAATCAACAACCAACAAATCAACACGTGTTCCCATTTAATACCACTCTGCATTCTTTTAAATTCAGCTATTTTTTTTAATATAGGTACAATAGTCATTACGATTTTAGTAAATCTGCATGAAATTTCCAATATCCTTAGAAGATTCTTATTTTGTTCTAAAATGAAATTGATCACAAAATAATCTGTTAAAGGGGCACCTGAAATATTTAGTTGCATAACTTGAAAGAATATGAGATCCAAGCCAATAATCCATTCTCGATTTTTAAATGGCATTTGGTTCAAACTAGGGATGCACCGATACCACTTTTTCCAGTACTTGCCTGATACCGATACTTTTATTTTTGGTACTTGCCGATACCGAGTACCGATACCAATATTTTTATTGCATTTGTACATTTTTTAAATATTGGGTACAGAAACCAAAAGAGTATGTATAATGTTAGTTGGTTAACTTCATTTATCAAATAGATACAGTCAAACCTAAATTTATTCAGTCACCTTCGACATTTCTCACATTATCACAGTTTATTCGCTATAGTTCAGAAAATGGTAATAAAATATGACAAGAACTCAGAGTTAAACTGTGTCAGAACAAATTCAGCTTGATAATGCTAGATAACTTTGATAGAAAGGTATGTAATGGATTACAATCAATCAAAAATGATTCAGACAGCTGTTAGTATGACAGTATTTACACAACTATCAATACTTAGTCAGGCAGCCAGTAGCCTTAATGACAGCCTGTAGTCTCCTGGGCATGCTGTCACCCAGCTTCATGCAAACCTCAACTTCAATTTTATTTCCCAAACTTGGTCTGAATAATTTTTGGTCCCAAATTTTTTATCAGTTTTACTGGTGGTCCACTGTATGAAGAATTGTTGGGTATAATTTATCACAGTTTACTTTATTTTGCTGTCCTCACTTAAATAAATGAACTATAGTGTCCTGCACCCACTAAAAAAAAATCTAAAATTATATCTGGTCTCTGAATCATGTTTGGTTTGACTGTATATCCTTCAGTTATTTTCACACTTAATTATGGCCATTAAAATTTATTTTACAATTTTTTTTTAATTTTACTGTTTTTTTTTGCTCTGTGGTACATCTTTAATTTAATAGCATTAGAGCAGCGGCTTAGTACTGTAATCACGCGCTTTGCTGTAATAATGCAGGGAACCACTCTTTATAAATCTCCTAACTGTGATATTTTCAGAAATAGAAGTCGCGTTTTTTCATCTGAAACGTGCTG
>NW_015505861.1:81227-103505 GCF_001515645.1 Sinocyclocheilus grahami
CTCTCTCTCTCTCTCCCTCTCTCTCTCTACCGATAAGTAACTTGTGCATTGTTTTACTTACTTGTTTTTGACATATCCGACCGAACTACAAACTTTCCAGTGATGTCTGTGAGAAAGATATATTCACTCGACAAGCTCAATCCACTCACGCGCGCTCAATTTGCTTATCAGCTCACACACATCAGCTATACAGGCGTTAATACTGAATGTTTAACATTATATTCATTGCATACATATACTTCGTAGACATCCTTAATCTCTTATAACTCCATTCTGCTGTCTGTTGTTCTGTTGTTGGTGTTTCTTTGTCTGAATATGGCACTGATCACATGCTGTGTGATATCGGTGTTTGGTATCGGGGCATTTTAACGAGTATGAGTACGAGTACAAGAGCTCAGTATCGGGCCCGATACCGTGCATCCCTAGTTCAAACCATGAAAAGTGTCTGGCAGTGGGGTTAAATTTTCTCCTTATTTCAGTTAAGGAATTTGATAAACAGAAGTCTTGAATAATATTGTTCATATGAGAAATACTAAATTTAGAAGGATGTCTACCCATATATAATCATGTTATAATCACCACCAATTAAAGCATATTGTGTAGGATAGCTAGCTTTGAGGTCATTTATGACATTTGTTGTGTCTCCAAAAGATCCTTGTTCTGGGAGCGGACAATATACACATTAATGAAAATTAGAAATATTTTGTATAAGTGTAAGACCACTGCGAGCCAATGGCCATCCACATCAACCTTGTGAGTAATAATTTTACCTGGGCATTTATTCATGCATACAGCGACACCCATAGACTGATTCGACCCATGACTGAATAGCATGTCATCCCTCCACATTTTTTTTTCCAAAAGGCAGCATCTGCCGACTCTGAATGTGTTTCTTGTAAAAACAAAGCGTGTGAATTTTGGCTTTTGCAAAATAAAAAATAAAAATTGCCTTTCTTTTAACAGAGTCCTTTAAACCCCTACAATTCAAGGAAGAATGCGTGGTGTTAGATTTTAACGTGAACATGAACGACTGAACAAATAGAACTATAAATCCAAATGAACAAAAATAAGAATGTAGTCTGTTGCAAAACAAACCGCAACGTAAAGCTTGTTAGATAAAAAACAAGTCCCATTTCCTTATCATTCCACCTCACCTCATATCAAAGAGAAGCAGTCAATACCCTCTTAAGAAATACATTTACCCTCGATGTACTCAAATGGGCCTCTAAAGCCAGCTGCTTTGCCTCCTTTTCTGGCTTTTTCGATTCTTGGCCATAACTCACGTCTTAACAGTTTATCTTCCTTCGTCAAATCCTCAGCAAAGCGGATGCCAGCTTTCTTGCATACCGAAGACATCTTGGTTCTTTTCCATATTTCATCGCGGACCAATCTGCGAGCAAAGAGAATGATCACCTCTCTGAGACGGATGGTCTTCTTCCTTCCCACCCAATGCACGACATTCACAGCCTCCGACATGGTACACTCTTAAAAGTAAAGGTGCTTCACGATGCCATAGAAGAACCTTTTTGTCTAAATGGTTCCATAAAGAACCTTTAACAACTGAATAACCTTTCTGTTTCACAAAAGCTTCTTTGTGGCGAAATAAGGTTCTTCAGATTACAAAAAGGTAAGAAAGGGATGGTTATTTAAAGAACCTTTGACTGAATGGTTCTTTGTGGAACCAAAAATGGTTCTTCTATGGCATCGCTTGAAGAACCTTTTGAAGCACCTTTATTTTTAAGAGTGTAGCAGCAAACTCAGGCATTATCTTGCCAAGAAGTTGAATCACATCCTCTCTTATACGCTCATTGGAGTTCTCCTTCAAACCACCTTATTTTGTACCGTTCCTCTTCAACACACAAACTTTCAAATCATTACTGACTTCGGTTAGTGTTTCAATGTGCTTTTCCATCAGTTTGATCTTATCTTTGCATTCCCTTAACTTCTGTGCATTTATTTGGATGGATTTCAACGCTAGCAAAGGGCCATACAATGGGTACAGTAAAAGATGTTTAAAACTGGATTTCGTTAGACCATTTGACTGTGTATCATGCCAAGCCACAGTATTTTATGTTACGTACCTTTGAAAATAGAACACTAGCTTATAGATAACCTTTAGTCTAACATATTCATTCTAAAAAACTAAAAAATTCAATTTTGATTTCATGGGGACTTTAAATGTTCCTTATTCAGTTTACGTCATAGAATTATTGTTATTTTTTTAAATACATTTTAAGATTTTAAACACCAGATCATTTCAATATGGTCTCAGACTTCTGCATCCCACTATATGGATGCTTGATTCTTAGAGAGTGTACAAACCTTTAACTCTCTTTTCTTTCTCCAGTGAAGAACACATGCGCTCCCTCAGAGTTTGTGTGTGCGAACGGTCAGTGTGTTCCTGGGCGTTGGCGATGTGACGGAGAACCCGAGTGTCCGGATGGATCGGATGAGGCGGATGCCACCTGCAGTAAGTCACATCATGTCATAAAAGTCTTATTGCTTAATTTTATCTATTTAAAGCAGTGACTCTCAGCCTGTTGGATTTCAAGGTCCCCCTTTGTCCGAGATGAGAATATTTTCATTTTAAAATTGGAAATATGGAAGTTTGTCGAGGCCCAGGGTTGAGAAATACAAATTTTTGCAAAAACAAGCACAATCATGTTTATAGTGTGGCACTAATGGAAGTCAGCCATGCATATTTATCCACAGAGCAATAGTCCCAGCAATAAAAGAATCATGTACACAACTTCTAACAGCTCCAATTACATATTTTTGAACAGAAGATTTAATATAAGTGCTTTAATATAAATACAAGCTTCACATTTCAGTTGGTTAAGCTTCTACAATGCATTGCAACTGAATTGAATTGAATCAACATTGAAGTAATTAGAGCTGAATAATGACACTGTTGTCTTCTGTGGAGCTGCTTTATACACTGAAAAAGCGGCAACCTAAAATGGTAGCATCTTAATTAAATGGTTAAAATATTAACATCACTGAACCAACCTACAGTATATATAGTAATTTATACCAACAAAACAAGCCTCTAGAACCATCTATAATGCATTACTGCCACATGTGGCACATGTAAAATCTCTCAGTCACTGATTGGCCACCCAGTGTGTTTGTTGTGCAGCAACTTGATTGTGTTTGTCTGATATTTGGTCTGATTTATCCAGTAAGTGTTGTTTCCTCTCTGAATGAAAATCAAATGTGATTTTGTAGTGTTCAAGTCATGTAAACTCAGTGAACTCATGGCTTTGTAGCCGTATTCAAGGCTGAAAATCAGAGTGTGAACTTAGAAGCAACATTGAATTTAGGGCTGTAGCTATCGATTATTTTAGTAATCGAGTATTCTGCAGATTATTCCAACTAAACCCATTTAATGTATTTAATTGCCAAATTGCATTCAAAATGCAAATACAAATATATCAATAAAAAAATAAAATACAAAAATAAATTTCACATTACTTTAAAAAAGGTAAACAGTACAAATTAAAACTAAGGCATAAGTCAAAATAATAGTAATCAAAATAACAATAATACCTAAACATTGCATTTATGTCGTGCAACTTAACTTTCAAGTTTCAGCCTGACTAAAGCTCAAGCATGACATAAGCCTTTACTGTCTTCTTGGAAGGCTTTGTGGCTTTTGTGAGAGGCAAAAATCAGTGGACATGAAGGTAACTTGGAACATACACAATTTTTAAACACATTTTTCTGCAACATGAAATTAGAGTTATTTAGAGAATAAACCCTCTTAAATGTCCCTATACGTACTGGTGTGTGTGTGTGTGTGTGTGTGTGTGTGTGTGTGTGTGTGTGTGTGTGTGTGTGTGTGTGTGTGTGTGTGAAACTTGTTTTTAATATCCTTCATATTCTATGTGCGGGTTTAGTTCACAGCAGATAATAATAAATTAATAAATTTAAATAGATTTTTACATTTTATGGGCATTTTTACCTTTATAAAGCCTTTTTTTCTAATTCAAATTCTTACATTTAATCAGTCAATTAGAATCAAAGACATTTGGGCTGTTACCAAACAAATGATATCAGTATCAAAATTCATCTTTGCAATGCAGAGGAAACACAGAAGCTGCATGGGATGAATTTCCCACACAGAGGGACATGAATGCATTTAACCCGCAGTTATCTGTGGCTGTGTTTGGAATTTTTTTTGTTGGCAAAATAAAGCAAAAACAGGCAATATAGTGTCTATAACGTAAGTCTCATAATATTACCTTCTTGTTCATTGAACGGTTGAATAAAATCACATTTGTAATCATGCTGATTTTAGAGGTGAAAACTGGCACTCTTCGTGTGATATTGACTAACTTTCTTTCTGTGCTCTTTTTATGCACAATGGCGTTTAGTCTTTCACAAAACATAGCTAACGTAGGGACATTATAACTAGCCACCATATTGATTTACGGTCTTAAATATGTCCAGCGCTTTTTTTTTTTTACAGTCTTGTCCCTGTTTTTATGTATACAGTCTATGGTCTGGTCCAGCGTTTATCGGGTTTTACGTCAGTAATAATGGTCCGTGGGGAAATACTGTGTTCTGTGTGTAGTTACAGTAAATGGACTAAATGAAGCCTCGAGGCAAATTTTTTGTATTCGAGTTACTCGAGGTATTCGAGGAATCGTTTCAGCCCTAATTGAATTAATGAATTATTTCCAATGGTTTTCATGCCCTTGGAAGAAGTTATAGGAGTGTTATTTTATTCAGGGGAAGTTCATCTGGGCAGCTCTAGTATTTAATTACATTTTCACCTTCTGCCGTTGCATGTGCACTTTTCTCATGAATGATTAATTCGCCATCCCCAAGCAGTTGAGAAAATATCTGTTCAGTGATGATGTTCAGTGGGAAAACATGAGACATATTAAAAGAATGGGCTGTCTATGCTAAATTCCATTAAAGATGAATGAGTCCACAGCTCAATTCTGCCTTAACACCAAACTTCATCACTGTACTAACTGTTTTATCAGTGTGATAAATTATCAGAATTTATCAGAGTGATTTTATGTTTTTGTCCCGTGGAACATACCATTATTTGATGTTTGTCCATACTTTCTTTTTAGTATGTAAATATGTAAGAAAGAATCTAACATTTCTGGT
This sequence comes from Sinocyclocheilus grahami, assembly GCF_001515645.1. Classification (NCBI taxonomy): domain Eukaryota; kingdom Metazoa; phylum Chordata; class Actinopteri; order Cypriniformes; family Cyprinidae; genus Sinocyclocheilus; species Sinocyclocheilus grahami. Next base: position 86,352 of record NW_015505861.1, read on the forward strand.
CTGAAGCATAAGCTTATTATAAACACAATAGTTCCAACTCTAAATTTTGATTAGACCAGCTCAAAGCCATTGTAAACGTAGACCATGACCACACATCAGCTGAATTATATATTAATATACCAAGTTGCTGCATGGCTTGGCAGCCGTAAACAGTCTAATGAATGAATGAACCAGGCACACTCGAAGTAGATTGGTCCCTCAAAGCGAGATCCCAATTTCGTCGGTCCTCCGACGTGACGTCGAGAGTGACCGACTGAAAGGGAACTAGAGTCTTCACACTGAACATCTGTGACACAAAATCTAATTTAAAACTGGAAAAAGACTAAAGTTTTAGGATTAGAAAAGTACAAGAAAGTTATGACATAATATTTAAGATTCTGCAGTATTTTGTTGTTGCCCATGCCCAATAAAGTTACATTTATTATTAGCAATAATAACAATAATAATAATAATCAATAGAACTATTTATTGGATAAATTATAACTAAATAAATTATAGGTATTATTATTAATAATAATAATAATAGTAATTGTGCAATATTATATATTTCTAATGACAACAAAACAATTATGTATTATTATTATTATTATTATTATTGATAATAAATCAAACTTTTTATTGGATGTGGTGCCTTACTGTCTATCGACACCTAGCTGTTTTTTAAAACTATTATTATTAATAATATTGTTGTTGTTGTTGTTAATATTCCAGTATATTTAATAATAATAATAAATTGATGTCTTTTATCAGTTTTATTTTGGTGCTGTTTTATAAAAGCAATACATCATTCAAGGCCATATGTTACAGTGGTTGTACGTCATGCTTTGAATTATGCTTTTTACCTTATTACTGTATTCTGTTTTTCTGTTTCTGTTTGTTTATTTATAAAGCACAATTAAAACAACGTAACGTTGACCAATGTGCTGTACAATCTCTAAATAAAATTACACAGTATTAACTTTCAGACAAACAATGGCCAACAACAACAAATGTTATAAAAAAAAGCCTCTTGCTAATTAGTCTGCAGAACCATAACTGTATTGCTTTCTCCAGCCTCCATAGTACCGTATTGGCCCGAAAATAAGACGACCCTGATTATAAGACAACCCCCCTTTTTCCAGATGTACCTTTTGGAAAAAGGCTTTTTAAAAACCAAATCTTGTTTTTTCTCAGTAAAACACGTTTTGTCTTCAATTATTTTCATATTGCATATTTTTCCTATTTAAATTTTTTGTTTTGAAAGTATGGTAAAAACTGGTATAATGTACCAACAATCACATTTTAAAAATATACACTTTTTGATATACCATAAAAAAAAGGAATTAGGACATTTAGGCTATCCATCTAATAGTAGCCTACCAAAATCTTATTAACAGTAGAAGTTCAATCTTACTGTAGTCCTCAAATCTGGGTACTGTCTTACGTTTTAAAATCACAAAGGGAGTTTGGTCCCATCAGGCTAACGTGACAGTCACGACTCATGCAGCTGTAAGCTTTTCTTTACTTGCGATCTTTACAACACGCATGACATTACGTATTTCATGGCGCACTCGTTTTATGCGTATTTGGCGTCCACCTATTGTTGTGGGTGTATTATTGACATGTCAAAATCTAGACCCTGAATATAAGACGACCGCGTTTTTTCAGATGTATTTCCAAGAAAAAAAACAGTCTTATATTCGGGTCAATACGGTACTTAAGTTGTTTCAGTGTGTTCAGCTGAGCACTTGGGCACACCAGTTCACTCAAAAATAACATTATTTCAAACAGGTTTAGACTGTCCAATAGACCTCTTGTGGCTGTTTTGACAAGTGAAAAAATTGACACGGATCACATTTATTTAATGTGGCCAATATGTGTGTTTTCTGAATGGCACAATAAAACCATGGCCGTGTTTCCATGACTACAGTACACCGGCATCTGTACGTGAGGAGCACAGCTTTACAAAATGAAACATCATCTTAGAATGACTGCAGCTCAAATATGAGCAGTCCCAGCAGTATTTCTGCTCTTTCCGCTCCATGTCTGCATTAACTTCAGCAGAAAGAGACCATCATGTTAGTTCATGTTCATTATGTGGATGCCAGTAATGTAGATAGAAATAATAAGTCATTTACCTCCAGCTAATGCATGTGCATATTATTGTGTTTGTTCCCTTCATAAGTAGACTGCTGTTCATTTTACGTAGGCTGTTTTGAGAAAGTAGTTTGCATGCTAATAGGATTTTATCATCTTTAAGAAGCATCTTCAACAGAAATGTCAAACAAAAGAGTATCCTGATGCATTTAAACGGAATAAATACTCAAGGGCCATTTCAACAGCAGTTCTTCTAATGAATTCACACAGTAAGACTAATGCTTTCTGTAAAACCATTAGCTGATGGGCAAGATATAAGAAACAATTAGGGATGCTGTTTATGTGGAAGTCTATTCACTTGCATAAATAGTTGTTATGCATTAAGGCTTGTTCACACCGGGACGAATATCGCGGGCGATTATCGCCGACGTTTAACGCCTCGTGACTAAACAAAGGGCGCCAATGTGAGTGTGCACACCGACGCACAAAACGCAAGGTGTAAAAACGTAATTTTTTTAAAAACGCCTTGGGCTTGTTTTTTTGGTTTGACCCGCCGTGTTAAAAACTGGCCGACCAATGAGATTGGCGTTTTTGTTCATGTGCCTGGAGCTGCTGAATTTACAGTAAAACACGACTTGGTGGCGCTCAAGCACAAAACGGTCTTGCCGAGCACACATTGATACCTAACGACGAAGAGGAAGTAAGTAGACGAAGAAGATGCATCGAGGCAAGATGAATGTAGAGCTGCTGGTCTCATTGGTGTCTGAACACAAAGAGCTTTATGACAAACGCGACAGCGACTACAAAAATTTTGATAAGAGGGAGTTGTTATGGAGAGGAATTGTAGATCAAATAGGATTTGATGTGTACCGGGTTATTTCTGTTCTTCATTAAGCTCCATCTAATGTCAGGGAGTGAATTTGCACGTTCACTCGGCTCATCGCCTGCGAAAATCACTTGGGTACGAACACAAAAGACGCGTCGAAAAACGTCTGAGTATTATTCCATGACTAGTCCATATCTCATGCTCACAGTGGGTATAGAAAAGAATCACCCCCCTTTAAAATAATCACATTTTGTTGCTTTCCTCAAATCTGGGTACTGTCTTACGTTTTAAAATCACAAAGGGAGTTTGGTCCCATCAGGCTAACGTGACAGTCACGACTCATGCAGCTGTAAGCTTTTCTTTACTTGCGATCTTTACAACACGCATGACATTACGTATTTCATGGCGCACTCGTTTTATGCGTATTTGGCGTCCACCTATTGTTGTGGGTGTATTATTGACATGTCAAAATCTAGACCCTGAATATAAGACGACCGCGTTTTTTCAGATGTATTTCCAAGAAAAAAAACAGTCTTATATTCGGGTCAATACGGTACTTAAGTTGTTTCAGTGTGTTCAGCTGAGCACTTGGGCACACGAGTTCACTCAAAAATAACATTATTTCAAACAGGTTTAGACTGTCCAATAGACCTCTTGTGGCTGTTTTGACAAGTGAAAAAATTGACACGGATCACATTTATTTAATGTGGCCAATATGTGTGTTTTCTGAATGGCACAATAAAACCATGGCCGTGTTTCCATGACTACAGTACACCGGCATCTGTACGTGAGGAGCACAGCTTTACAAAATGAAACATCATCTTAGAATGACTGCAGCTCAAATATGAGCAGTCCCAGCAGTATTTCTGCTCTTTCCGCTCCATGTCTGCATTAACTTCAGCAGAAAGAGACCATCATGTTAGTTCATGTTCATTATGTGGATGCCAGTAATGTAGATAGAAATAATAAGTCATTTACCTCCAGCTAATGCATGTGCATATTATTGTGTTTGTTCCCTTCATAAGTAGACTGCTGTTCATTTTACGTAGGCTGTTTTGAGAAAGTAGTTTGCATGCTAATAGGATTTTATCATCTTTAAGAAGCATCTTCAACAGAAATGTCAAACAAAAGAGTATCCTGATGCATTTAAACGGAATAAATACTCAAGGGCCATTTCAACAGCAGTTCTTCTAATGAATTCACACAGTAAGACTAATGCTTTCTGTAAAACCATTAGCTGATGGGCAAGATATAAGAAACAATTAGGGATGCTGTTTATGTGGAAGTCTATTCACTTGCATAAATAGTTGTTATGCATTAAGGCTTGTTCACACCGGGACGAATATCGCGGGCGATTATCGCCGACGTTTAACGCCTCGTGACTAAACAAAGGGCGCCAATGTGAGTGTGCACACCGACGCACAAAACGCAAGGTGTAAAAACGTAATTTTTTTAAAAACGCCTTGGGCTTGTTTTTTTGGTTTGACCCGCCGTGTTAAAAACTGGCCGACCAATGAGATTGGCGTTTTTGTTCATGTGCCTGGAGCTGCTGAATTTACAGTAAAACACGACTTGGTGGCGCTCAAGCACAAAACGGTCTTGCCGAGCACACATTGATACCTAACGACGAAGAGGAAGTAAGTAGACGAAGAAGATGCATCGAGGCAAGATGAATGTAGAGCTGCTGGTCTCATTGGTGTCTGAACACAAAGAGCTTTATGACAAACGCGACAGCGACTACAAAAATTTTGATAAGAGGGAGTTGTTATGGAGAGGAATTGTAGATCAAATAGGATTTGATGTGTACCGGGTTATTTCTGTTCTTCATTAAGCTCCATCTAATGTCAGGGAGTGAATTTGCACGTTCACTCGGCTCATCGCCTGCGAAAATCACTTGGGTACGAACACAAAAGACGCGTCGAAAAACGTCTGAGTATTATTCCATGACTAGTCCATATCTCATGCTCACAGTGGGTATAGAAAAGAATCACCCCCCTTTAAAATAATCACATTTTGTTGCTTTGCGGCCTGAAATGAAGACGGACACAGTTTTACTTTTATCCAGCTGTATTTACTCAGTGCAGCTTATAACATCCAAGTGAAATATTTCATTCCTCCGATTTTCAGTGAGGTTTAAGTCTGGGCTCTGACGAGGCCATGCAAGTACATTCACCATTTCCTCCTTCAACCACTATGTGCTCAGTTTTGCTATGTGCGTTGGGTCATTGTCATGTTGGAAGATAAACCTTCTTCCCATTGACAACTTTCTAGCAGGTAAGACCAGTCCGCCCACCGCTAGAAGGACGCCCCCGGCTGCCACCAGAGGGAACCCCAGATCTAGGCAGTGGCACGGGCACTCCGCCCTTTGCAGGTAACGGAGTCTGGTCCGCAACTCCGAGATGGTCATACCCCCGCCATGGGAGCATGAGCCATCCACGAAAGCCACCTCAGCGTGCTTCATGCCCAGGCACGAGAGGCAGCGATCGTGACCATCACCCAGCGCCAGGTAACGACCGCATCCAGAATGCCCGGGTGATACGTTGTCTATAGCAAGACCCACATCGTCTTTATAAAGACGTAACGTCAAGTTTGCCAAGCAACGTCGTCTTTAGAAAGACGCACCCGAATTTGCTCTTTTAGGGGAAAAAGCTCTTTTAGCGTGCTGGGCGCACAGGGGAGATGATCATTTGCAACACAATCAGGGGGTAGTGCAGCCTGATGTGTGCAACCCACTCGACACGGGAAACCACCACCGCTGAAGCGCCGTCCTCCAACACGAAGAGCTCTCCAAGAGCGTGCTGAACTCGTTCAGTCTTCTCTCCGTAGAGTAGTCAGGAGCGGAACGATGTGATCGCTCGGCTCCGAAGCGAAAAGCTGAATATGCGCTGCACCTGCTGCCTACTTATACTCACGCTGTGATCAGCAGCAGCTGGATGCAATAATCGCATGCCAATGTGCATTGGCTCGTTTAGTTTACACTCGAAGTAGATTGGTCCCTCAAAGCGAGATCCCAATTTCGTCGGTCCTCCGACGTGACGTCGAGAGTGACCGACTGAAAGGGAACTAGAGTCTTCACACTGAACATCTGTGACACAAAATCTAATTTAAAACTGGAAAAAGACTAAAGTTTTAGGATTAGAAAAGTACAAGAAAGTTATGACATAATATTTAAGATTCTGCAGTATTTTGTTGTTGCCCATGCCCAATAAAGTTACATTTATTATTAGCAATAATAACAATAATAATAATAATCAATAGAACTATTTATTGGATAAATTATAACTAAATAAATTATAGGTATTATTATTAATAATAATAATAATAGTAATTGTGCAATATTATATATTTCTAATGACAACAAAACAATTATGTATTATTATTATTATTATTATTATTGATAATAAATCAAACTTTTTATTGGATGTGGTGCCTTACTGTCTATCGACACCTAGCTGTTTTTTAAAACTATTATTATTAATAATATTGTTGTTGTTGTTGTTAATATTCCAGTATATTTAATAATAATAATAAATTGATGTCTTTTATCAGTTTTATTTTGGTGCTGTTTTATAAAAGCAATACATCATTCAAGGCCATATGTTACAGTGGTTGTACGTCATGCTTTGAATTATGCTTTTTACCTTATTACTGTATTCTGTTTTTCTGTTTCTGTTTGTTTATTTATAAAGCACAATTAAAACAACGTAACGTTGACCAATGTGCTGTACAATCTCTAAATAAAATTACACAGTATTAACTTTCAGACAAACAATGGCCAACAACAACAAATGTTATAAAAAAAAGCCTCTTGCTAATTAGTCTGCAGAACCATAACTGTATTGCTTTCTCCAGCCTCCATAGTACCGTATTGGCCCGAAAATAAGACGACCCTGATTATAAGACAACCCCCCTTTTTCCAGATGTACCTTTTGGAAAAAGGCTTTTTAAAAACCAAATCTTGTTTTTTCTCAGTAAAACACGTTTTGTCTTCAATTATTTTCATATTGCATATTTTTCCTATTTAAATTTTTTGTTTTGAAAGTATGGTAAAAACTGGTATAATGTACCAACAATCACATTTTAAAAATATACACTTTTTGATATACCATAAAAAAAAGGAATTAGGACATTTAGGCTATCCATCTAATAGTAGCCTACCAAAATCTTATTAACAGTAGAAGTTCAATCTTACTGTAGTCCTCAAATCTGGGTACTGTCTTACGTTTTAAAATCACAAAGGGAGTTTGGTCCCATCAGGCTAACGTGACAGTCACGACTCATGCAGCTGTAAGCTTTTCTTTACTTGCGATCTTTACAACACGCATGACATTACGTATTTCATGGCGCACTCGTTTTATGCGTATTTGGCGTCCACCTATTGTTGTGGGTGTATTATTGACATGTCAAAATCTAGACCCTGAATATAAGACGACCGCGTTTTTTCAGATGTATTTCCAAGAAAAAAAACAGTCTTATATTCGGGTCAATACGGTACTTAAGTTGTTTCAGTGTGTTCAGCTGAGCACTTGGGCACACGAGTTCACTCAAAAATAACATTATTTCAAACAGGTTTAGACTGTCCAATAGACCTCTTGTGGCTGTTTTGACAAGTGAAAAAATTGACACGGATCACATTTATTTAATGTGGCCAATATGTGTGTTTTCTGAATGGCACAATAAAACCATGGCCGTGTTTCCATGACTACAGTACACCGGCATCTGTACGTGAGGAGCACAGCTTTACAAAATGAAACATCATCTTAGAATGACTGCAGCTCAAATATGAGCAGTCCCAGCAGTATTTCTGCTCTTTCCGCTCCATGTCTGCATTAACTTCAGCAGAAAGAGACCATCATGTTAGTTCATGTTCATTATGTGGATGCCAGTAATGTAGATAGAAATAATAAGTCATTTACCTCCAGCTAATGCATGTGCATATTATTGTGTTTGTTCCCTTCATAAGTAGACTGCTGTTCATTTTACGTAGGCTGTTTTGAGAAAGTAGTTTGCATGCTAATAGGATTTTATCATCTTTAAGAAGCATCTTCAACAGAAATGTCAAACAAAAGAGTATCCTGATGCATTTAAACGGAATAAATACTCAAGGGCCATTTCAACAGCAGTTCTTCTAATGAATTCACACAGTAAGACTAATGCTTTCTGTAAAACCATTAGCTGATGGGCAAGATATAAGAAACAATTAGGGATGCTGTTTATGTGGAAGTCTATTCACTTGCATAAATAGTTGTTATGCATTAAGGCTTGTTCACACCGGGACGAATATCGCGGGCGATTATCGCCGACGTTTAACGCCTCGTGACTAAACAAAGGGCGCCAATGTGAGTGTGCACACCGACGCACAAAACGCAAGGTGTAAAAACGTAATTTTTTTAAAAACGCCTTGGGCTTGTTTTTTTGGTTTGACCCGCCGTGTTAAAAACTGGCCGACCAATGAGATTGGCGTTTTTGTTCATGTGCCTGGAGCTGCTGAATTTACAGTAAAACACGACTTGGTGGCGCTCAAGCACAAAACGGTCTTGCCGAGCACACATTGATACCTAACGACGAAGAGGAAGTAAGTAGACGAAGAAGATGCATCGAGGCAAGATGAATGTAGAGCTGCTGGTCTCATTGGTGTCTGAACACAAAGAGCTTTATGACAAACGCGACAGCGACTACAAAAATTTTGATAAGAGGGAGTTGTTATGGAGAGGAATTGTAGATCAAATAGGATTTGATGTGTACCGGGTTATTTCTGTTCTTCATTAAGCTCCATCTAATGTCAGGGAGTGAATTTGCACGTTCACTCGGCTCATCGCCTGCGAAAATCACTTGGGTACGAACACAAAAGACGCGTCGAAAAACGTCTGAGTATTATTCCATGACTAGTCCATATCTCATGCTCACAGTGGGTATAGAAAAGAATCACCCCCCTTTAAAATAATCACATTTTGTTGCTTTGCGGCCTGAAATGAAGACGGACACAGTTTTACTTTTATCCAGCTGTATTTACTCAGTGCAGCTTATAACATCCAAGTGAAATATTTCATTCCTCCGATTTTCAGTGAGGTTTAAGTCTGGGCTCTGACGAGGCCATGCAAGTACATTCACCATTTCCTCCTTCAACCACTATGTGCTCAGTTTTGCTATGTGCGTTGGGTCATTGTCATGTTGGAAGATAAACCTTCTTCCCATTGACAACTTTCTAGCAGAGGGCAGCAGATTTTTTTCAAGAATTTGACGGTATTTTGCCCCATCCATTTTTCCTTCTATCCTGACAAGTGCTCCAGTCCCTGCTGCAGAGAAACACCCCAGAACAGGATATCACCTTACTGGAGGAATGCTGTTATTTTAATGGCGAGTTATTTTGGATTTCGGCCAGACATATCGTTTGATGTTGAGGCCAAATAATTCAATTTTAGTCTCATCTGACCATAACACCTTTTTCCATGAGGTTGAGGATATGTGAGGCAACCTTTTAAACAATTTTGCTGGGCAAGTTTTTTTTTTTTTTGCAATGTTGCTTGGGCATTGAGAATGGGTAACACATTTCTATCTGGATACTTTAGATCGGTCGTGGGCCCAGTGTCTGTCCTGGTTGCCCATTGACGGCAACATTGCTCAAAAAGTTGCCCCATGTATCATCAGCCTCAGAATCTTCAAGGTGCGTTTTGGCACAGCTCAGTCGTGACTGCATGTGGCCTTTCTTAAGAAGTGGCTTTTTTCATGCAGCCCTCCCATACAAGCCACATTTGTGGAGAATTTGTGATATTGTTGTCACAAGCACACAATGACCACTCTTTGTCATAAATTCCTGCAGCTGCTTCAGAGTTGCTGTTGGCCTCTTAGTCGCCTCTCTGACCAGTTTCATCCAGCGCTTTCATCCAGTTTGGGGCGACGTCCTGATCCAGGGAGGGTCTGTGTTGTACCAAATACCTTCTACTTCTTTATAATAGACTTCACTGTGCTTAGGCATTTATAAAGCCCTAAAGATCTATTGACAGTGCCTTGGCACCAATAGTTGATTGTTTGCTTCATTCCAAAGTGTTATTCCCCGATAAGTATGTTAAATTCAATTGTAATCGATTGTATTGGAAAATAAATTGGAGTATTCATATTATGAATAGTTCTGTAATATTGTTGTAGTGTTCCACTTCTTTGATTGTTTTGTACACTGTAATAGATTTAGTTCATGTCCTCATAATTATTTATGTGGTGAAAAGCTGAGCAATAAGTGGTGTAATGATTGTGCATTATCCTTTAAATCTTGTTTGAACTTGTTTGTTCATCTTGGCTCAAAGCTGCTTGCCAGGAAGCGGTTTTCTCCGTGGAAGCTTTGCATTTAGTGAGCTTATAAAATATTGCAACTCAAATCAATCTTTTTTGTCCAATTACTTTACTTAGTTTGCTGGTAGTCGTGTAATAAGCATAATGTTAATGTACATCCAGCCAGTTGTTATCATATCATATCAAATAAACCCCTTCAGGTCAAATTATTATGTTAAATATATTTAATAAATATTAGGCCAGTCAACTTAAGATATGGTCAGTATATAAGAAAAAAACCAAATATATTTATTTATTAAAAAAAACAAAAAAACTATTTAAGCAAAATATGTTTTTTTCTGATGTAAGCATCAAAACAATACCCTACCGTATTGCAACGCACCAAAGCAGTCAATTCAACAGTCAAGAATAACTTAAAGAGGTTGCCACCATTTAGTAAACTGTGGACTAGCTTTGGCTCTTCCTGCTTACTTGAATGGCGATGCTTCCCGCTTGTCAGATGATGGCCTTTCATTTTTAACCAGAAATGTGCACGCTGCTTTTCTGATGTTCACTGAAGTTTTCCTTGTCTTTTTCCTGTGTCACTTAAAATGTGTCTGTTTTGAATCATTACCAAAGGCGAGACACGTGAGGAAAAAATAAACGATCAGTTGTGGGACTATATTCTGTCATAAGTTGCACACCATTCATTCATCCATCTGTTACTGGAAATTAAATGAAATTACTGGTTGATATGTCCCAATCTTAATAAAGTTTACACACGCTTTTGGTCCGTGAATTAGATCTCGCTCAGGACACTTGCTGTCTGTGGAGGTTTGGCCAGGACCGGTTCCAGAATTAAATCACAGAGGCTGCTTTCACATACTGTATATTTTATGTTCCGTCCACTGCCAATCACTGCTATTTCGAGAGTGATTCCTGCAAAAATATGCGGATGTCATTCCCGAAACTTTGCATGGCGTATATGTCAGAAAAACGAAAGTTTCATACAGATTCTGAATGGATTATACCCTAGAAAGTGCGCAAAGCATGCTCCCTTTATCACTAAAAAGCATCACTCATCTTCGTTTATCGTGATCTCACAAAGTTCCGTTATAATCAATGAAGCTCTCTAAACTGCACAATGAATCTCTTACTTACATCGCGTCTGCACTTAGTCATGAGATGACACACGAGCATGCAAAACTGCACTAAAGTGCATGAAATCAAAATTTACTAAATTAATTTTGTTATCGGCCATTGCTAGTCTTGAGGTGAACAATGTATCCGTGCAAGTTAATCCTCTGAAAAAAATTGTTTGTCTTGGTAATCTTTTAATCAAAATCTGAACGTTTGCTTCTGCTCTGGAATGGCATTCCTTCTCTGATGACGTCAGTTTGACGGCTTGGGCAGAATATGCTTAACCACGCCCCTCCAACCGTTAGTTTGCTGCTAGTGAGAGATGAGAGGAGGAGTGCAAAAATAAAACCCCGCCCTTTTTCAATATTCAATGTTTCAGTTGGAAATACGTCACTATACTGAAATAAAGTTGGCAGCAGCTTCCGGTTCACGCGGACTTTAAAAACTGCGGTGCTTTCAGCGGTGAGTGAATTCTGACAAAACGTTTCTGATTGGCCATTGCGTTCAAGAAATCAACAGATATGTCTGTGATTGGCTACATTGCTCAATGCTGCAAAACACATTGAGGGTATTTAGCGCTTGGCTAAGTGCCCCAATTGAAAGGGCTGACATCAGGGTTTCCATAACTAACAATTTGGGGGAGCAAATGTCGCCCATGAATGCCATGTTCTAGTTGCCTGAAATTGATGATTGGATCCTCTTGACATATTTTCTCCAAAAGCTCTGTGACCACACTGAACCTTTGTAGCAAAACACAGTGGTAGCCTCATTCATGTTTAATTTGTCTAGCTGTCATAAACAATGAAGCATGCACTTTATCCAGCAATATCTCAAAGGATTTCTTTAGCGTTTTGCCTCAAACTACCTTCTTCAGCATTCAGGTCTTGTCAAAAAACCATTACGAGATGACAGTCCTGAGATTGTGCCCTAAGCTGTTCAGCATCCTCAGACTTTCACTGTTTCCTAACCACGCTTGTTACAATCTGTCTGTCCACAGTAAAGGCAAAACTGCTGTGCATTGTTATATATATATTAAAACTTGCTGCTTTATTACAGTACATACAGTATAACAGTATTATGTTAACTACTTGTAAGTGTTGAATCTGCAATGATTTTACAAATTGTTATAAAACAAATCAAGTTGAAATTAAGTTTAAAACTTGTAATTATAAGACAAGACAAGTTTTTATTTGGGCTGTTAATATTAGTTATGATTGGAAAGAATGTGTCTATGCTCACCAAGGCTGCATTTATTTGATCAAAAATACAGTAAAATAAATTACAATTTAAAATAACTGTTTTCTGTTTGAATATATTTTAAAATACAGTTTATTCCTGTGATGGAAAAGCTGAATTTTCAGCAGCCATTACTCCAGTCTTCAGTGTCACATGATCCTTCAGAAATCATTCTGATATGCTGATTTTCTGCTCAAAAAACATTTCTTATTATTATCAATGTTAAAAACAGATGTCGCTGCTTCATATTTTTGTGGAAACTGTGATACACAGGGATAAGTTTGGGATAACTAAGATTAAAAAAAATATATAAAATAATAATAATAAAAACAAACTAAAAATCAAATACTTTTATTCAGCAAGGATTCATTAATTCATCCAAACATGGCATTAAAGACATTTATAATATACATTTATATTATATTTATATGTAACAAAATATTTTTTCAGATAAATGCAGTTTTGAACTTTCTATTCATTAAAGAATCCTGAAAAAAATATCATATCATGGTTTCCACAAAACTATTAAGAAACTAAAATGATCAACATACCATTATTAATAACTGAGCACCAATAATAATTGATTATAAATGACTATATAAACTGAGCTTCACACACATACTCATAAACCCAAAGGTGCAGCACATTCCTGTATAGACACACACACACACACAGCTTTTCATGCTGTAGTAACCTTGTACTCTCACATTAGTGAACACTACTGCAGCAGCACTGTTCTAGATGTCTTATTTAAAAATAAATGATGCTTCCACATTCAGCACAATTTCCTATTGCAAGGAAACAAGAATTATAAAAGCAGATTTAATGGCTTTTAAAAGGAAAAACAGTCAAACCCCCTTTCATAGGGAAAACATTATCGACTGAAAGCCATGAATGTTTGTGATCCCTACAGTCAAAATACAGCACAACTAGGGTTTTGCTGTCCCACTTTATGTAATTGACTGCCATATTCTGTCCAATATGTTTAGTAAATCACTGTTGGACTACTTGTCGTCTTTTCCTTTAGTGTCCGGCTGCAAGATTACCCAGCTATAATCAAAGGATTATTACTATTTCGCTGATCTGTCTATGAAGTGAACTATAATGCTAGCTGAACTAAAACTGCTTAAATTATTATTTTTTTTAGCTTTCTGTTTCTTTAATTTGGCCCACATCTTGAAATGACCTAGTTTGTTCCTCAATAACAATATGTAGTTAACAATGATTCAAGCTGTACTATTGCTCTGTAAAATTCTGTTTAATCAAGTTAAAATTGATTGTATTAAAAGAATAGTTGACAAAAATGAGAGACGCCATTATTTACAAACCCTCGTTTATTTTGCCTATTTATTTGAACAGCAATATTGTGAAATATTATTACAACTTAAAATAACTGTTTTCTATTTGAATATATTTTAAAATTTTATTCCTGTGATGCAACGTCATCCACACTGTAAAAAACTGTAATTTTATGGTATTTTACTGTTTTCTTTTACAGATTTTTCACAAACTTTTGAAATATGGTAAAAAAATTTAAAAGTCAAATTACAGAAGTAGACTGCAAATTTACATGTCTGGTGTAAAAATTACATGAAAAACATGTAGATGTGCATAACTAAGAAATTTTAATTTTTCTGAAGATTTTTTTTGTATTTTTTTTTTTCCACTTCAAAATACTGGGAATGCATATGCAAATGTATCAACACTTCACAAATATATATTTTAAATATTTATATAATTAATAATTATTTTTTTTTAAATATTTTTTTATATATATTATATAATAATTTACATTTACATAATATTAGATGTGCATAACTAAGAAATTTTAATTTTTCTGAAGATTTTTGTATTTTTTTTTTTCCACTTCAAAATACTGGGAATGCATATGCAAATGTATCAACACTTCACAAATATATATTTTAAATATTTATATAATTAATAATTATTTTTTTTTAAATATTTTTTTATATATATTATATAATAATTTACATAATATTATATTAATTAATAGATGAGCATTTATATACCTTTTACTGGAATGAAAAGAGAGAAAGAAATGTGGTTTATGGAATTGGTAATTTTTTTTACTGTGCAGGTTTGGAATGACATGAAGTATGACATTAGTAAATGATGACAGAATATATATATATATATATATATTGTTACGTCCCAAGGCGTAATTATTTGTATTGGTTTCCTTGGTGTTATATTTGGACAGTATTTAATTGTTGATCAGTTTGTCTTTTGGCAGTGTTTTGTTTTCGCTCTCGCTCTCGCTCTCTCTCTTCTCTCTACTCCATGCAAAGCTTGATGAAGATCACCTGGTCCTAATTGTCATCAACTACTGACTCGCTCTGATTGGCTGCTGGAGGGAGAGTGTGTGGATAAAGCTGGAAACTCGGTGTGAAGTAGGTCTTCTTGGCCTCTGGAGATTGTTCTTTTCGCCTGCCCCAGACAATAGCATGTGTGCTAGTTGTTGCCTGTTTGCATAGTTGGTGTATAACTGTGAAAATTTGGAGAGAGGTTGTTACTCTGTTTTGTGCAAGTAAACTCACTACGTGAGGTTTAAGCCAACCGTTTATAATTACTTTTGGTGCAGTAGGGAGGAGGATGCCGTTTCTTTTAAGGTCCATGTTTTCTCCTGTTTTTGGCTAGAAAGGGAGTCAGGTAAGACTTTTGTTGTTTGTTTTGAATTTTGATTTGAGAGATTAGAAAGTACCCCTTTTTAGTAAATTAGACCTGTATGTTTGTTGTTTTGGCCTGGTCCCCTCCCGAAGCTTTATTTGCTCCGTGCTTAGTACTTTTTCTGAACTTGGTCAATAAACTAATTTTCTAGACCGTTACGAAAGTCTGTGTGATTTTCTGTGGAGTGCTGGGACAGGAGAGAAGACCTCCAGGTTGCAGGTAGAAAAGCGGTTTCTTTTCTTCGGGCTTAATTTGCAAAATTTCCTTGTTTCGGCCACCCCTGACCCTAGACAGGGGAGGTATGTAACAATATATTTATTAACAAAACTTATGAACTTTAATAGTATGTTATTTTGTTATTTTATTTGATTGTAATTACATTTAAAAACTGATACATTAAATGAATGCATTTTATATATTTTATATAACATCGCCTTTATCTTTCAGTGCTTGCACTGAGATGTTACCAGTGCAAATACAAATATAATTCTTCTGAACAATGCAAAAAAAAATCTAACAAAATGTCCTCTTCAGTGTATATATGTCACCATATTCAACAGTAAGCATTTCATGATTATGAAAAAGAAGTTAAAGTTTTTTTTTAATCTTCATGTAGTTTCTTAGTTGTCTTTGTAGATGGCAATAGAAGAACTGCGGGGGGGAGGGGGAGGGAGAGAAGAGAGAGAGAGAGAGAGAGAGAGAGAGAGAGAGAGAGAGAGAGAGAGAGATCAATCGGGGAAAAACAAATACGTCCTTGGACGTAACAATATATATATATATATATATATATATATATATGTGTGCTCTTCACTTGGCTGGCAAAAATTACTGAGATATGTATGTGCATATATATATATATATATATATATACAGTCGTGGTCAGATTTGTTGGTACCCTTGGTAAATATGATCAAAAAAGTCTGTGAAAATAAATCTGCATTGTTTATCCATTTGATCTTTTATTTTAAAAAATATATAAAAAAATCTAAGCTTTAATCGAAGTAAAAAATAAATGAAGGGGGGGGGGATCACATTGTGAAATAAATAATTTTCTCTAATACACGTTGGCCACAATTATTGGTATCCTTAGAAATTCTTATGAGTAAAATATCTCTGAAGTATATTCCCATTCATATTTACAATTTTTAGCACACCAGGGTGATTATGAATCTGAAATTATCCAGCCATTGCTTCCTGTTCCACAAAAAAAAAAAAACAAAGGCCAAATTCTCTTAATCATCCATCACAAGGAGTAAAACCAAAGATTATAGTTCTGATGTGCAGCAACAGATAATTGAGCTTCACAAAACAGAAAGTGGCTTTAGGAAAAGAGCTAGAGCATTGAACATTCCCATTTCCACCATCAGGGCAATAATTAAGAATTTCCAATCAACTAAAGATGTTACAAATCTTCCTGGAAGAGGACGTGTGTCTATATCGACTTAATGCACCCTGAGGAGGACAGTTTGAGTGGCCAAAGACTGGATGAAGGAATGTTCTCTGATCTCTTGTCAGATGTTCTCATCAGCCAAGACCAAACTCTTCAGGCATTAGAGGTGAAGACTCAGAGCTCTTCTCTTGGCAAAAGGATGATGCAAAAATTATTGAATAAAAGGGTACCATTAATTGTGTCCAACATGCATTAGAGACAAACATTTATTTTATAATGAGATTTCTCCCCATTTTAAATTCTTATTATTCAATGAAAGTTTAGATTTTTGTACATTTTTAAATTAAAAGATCAAAAAGATTAAAAATGCAGATTTATTTTCACAGCCTTTTTTGATCATATTTACCAAGGATACCAATTCTGACCACGACTGTATATGTATATGTATAAAAACAGTATATACGGTATTATAATCCATTTATTACCTGATAACCACCTTATATATATATATATATATATATATATATATATA
>NW_015505861.1:103700-123772 GCF_001515645.1 Sinocyclocheilus grahami
TGATATACCCCTTATATATATATATATATATATATATATATATATATATATATATATATAATACTATATTTTAGTTTGATAATATTTTTTAATGGTACTGAATTACATTACATTTATGCAGTAGTTATAATCCATTTATTACCTGTTAACCAACTTTTGAGCATAGATCTGAAAATGAAATTTCCTTTATAATAGTTTATAATAATAATTTGAAGAAGACGCTTTAGCAGATTACTGCTGTAGTAAAAAACAAATTTAAAGTGAAATTAAAGTTTATGAAAAACGCATAAAAATACTATTTTCAAATTGTACATGAAATATATATTTTCCAAAACATTTTTTACTCTACAGTTGCATGAAAATCAAAACCATAAATCTAAACAATTTGTTTTCTAAATTTGAGGTTGATGTGTCAAAAAATGAGGTTCAGTAAGATTTTGTTTGGGCACAGTACCAAACGTTTCCACTAGATGAAATTCATTTTCTATTCATTTCCATTGCGGTCATTTTTGACTGGACCATTGAACCTTTTTGAATTATGTCCATGATTATTTTTGGTGTTCACATAGCAAGTGTCCTAACATTGACAAAGTTTCATACCATTCTGATGAAGTAAAAAAAAAAAAAAAATCTAAAAAACCAAAACGTAATTTTTTTTGTCAAAAATGACAAAGGGCACCAGAGGGTTAAAGGTGTTTTATTGTTGATGTTCAGAAAACACTTATTCATGCCTTATTCTCAGGTCATTGATTGAGCTAATATATAGTTTGTTATTCTCCTTGGTGTCGCTTGTGGCTTAGAAATGGCACACTGCAGCTTTAAGTTAAAGGTGACTGCATTAATGTTCCGACACATGATATTCCTGTGCTCTGTTTCCATATGGCAGCTCCCCTGACAACAGAATCAGCTTCAAGAAGTGGGGATCAATTTAATGTGTTTAGAGATTAACAGCGATATTTGACTGCAGATGCTCTTCATCAAATAGCCATCAGCAAAGCCAGATGTCTCCTCTGAGTTCACTGTGACCTTTTCATAACACCGCGCTCTCTTACCTCACACCTCACTGCATATACAGCACAAGTGCAACGTCTCATGGGAGCAGAGGAAGCTCTTCTGACCTTGTTATCATTTGTTCCTCACATGCTTTCTCGCTCACTCTCCTTCTCTCACCTTTTCCCACTTTTCCACAGTCATCTCAACCTCATCTTGACAGTATTTTACACTATTAATCTGCTTTAAGAGATGGTTCTCCCAAAAATGAATATTCTGTCATCATTTACTCGCCCTCGTGAGACTTTATTTCTTTTCTTTATTTCTCCTTGTGTTCCTCAACAATCTGAGGTTAACAGCAGAGCTAAGATTCAAGCTGTTCTAATGCTCTGAAAATGTTTAATTACGTTAAAAATTATTATATCAAAGGGATAATTGACCCAAAAACAAAAGACTCCATAATTTACTCATATATGCACAGTATATGAAGATCAGAACAACACTGAAAAAAATGGTAACCTGAAAATGGTAACATCAGTCAAGCTTTATTCAAGCCAAAAATATTATTTAATATCACTGAATCAACCTAAGTAGAGGTTGTATGGGTTACATCAAGTAGAAAAAGTTCTTTAAGGGAACAATAGCAGGTTACCACTTTCTACAGTGAACACTGGACCCCATTGCCCATTAACTATTTTCAGTTTTTTTACATTTATTTTTAGTTTAAGTTTCAGAATTTTTGTTATTTTATGTTGTCATTTTAATTATTATTATTTTTGTTTTTTATCTAATAAAATATATTTTATTTTATAATTGTTTTATCATTTCTAATCAAATCTAATCATTTCTAATCATACATTTAGATAACAATAACAATACTGATACTGAAAAGTATTGATTAAAAATAGTTCCATCTAATTACTTTCACCAAACGTTCATATGCTGCATATTTTTATGCTTGTTTTTGTGTCATTAGCTCAGCAACATTTTACCGTACAAAAATGGACCGTTTTCACGGTCTGTGATGACACATTTCGATGGTCATAATCATTATAAATCCTGCAAACAACAATATACTTTGTATTATATTACCTTTGCATCAAATTACAAAAAAAATGTGTTAGCGCTGCTGTGAGAGTGTTTCTAACACAGTGGCAATGGGAGTGATGATAAATTTGACATTGTTCTATCTTCTGACTGCCATTATCAATCTCTCTATTTTTTCTTTCGCTATTTTGAGTTTTTCTTTTGCTATTTGAGCAAATGGTTTACCCAACTATGATGAATTCCACTTGAGAAACCTGTAAATGTTAAAAGGTATCAGTTGTGAACTAAGTCTCATGTTTTTGTGTGGCACACCTGCTGTGAAGAACGTTCTAAATCTGTCACTTATGAGGTTCCATGTCAGATAGATGCCATCAGCTGCTTACAGTACATAGGCTGTAGACAGCAAGACAGCTTAGTGGTTGTTGGAACAGAGCTCCAGATTAAATGGTTCCTGTTGATGTTTTCTCTTTTTCGCTTTTGCTCTTTCTTTGTGCATTCATACAATGATTAGTCAATAAAACATTAATTAATTCGCTTCCTCTTGCTGTGTAAGCATCTGCTATTGTCTATGAGTTGGTGCCTATATACTGACACACACCCTGCAACCTGCACACTTAAAGGAACACTCCACTATTTTGGAAAATGGGCTCATTTTCCAACTCCCCAAGAGTTAAACAGTTGAGTTTTACCGTTTTCGAATCCATTCAGCTGATCTCCGGGTCTGGCGGTAGCACATCTTAGCATAGATCATTGAATCTGATTAGACCATTAACATCTCACTCAAAAATGGCCAAAGAGTTTCTATATTTTTCCTATTTAAAACTTGACTCTTCTGTAGTTACATCATGTACTAAGACCGACGGAAAATGAAAAGTTGCTATCTATATTATAGAGGAACTATACTCCCATTCCGACGGAAAGTTGAAAAGGGATCGCAACTTTTCATTTTCCGTCGGTCTTAGTACACGATGTAACTACAGAAGAGTCAAGATTTAAATAGGAAAAATATCGACACTCTTTGGTCATTTTTGAGCGAGATGCTAACGGTCTAATCAGATTCAATGATCTATGCTAAGCTACAGCTAAAAGTGCTACCGCCAGACCCGGAGATCGGGCTGAATGGATTCGAAAACGGTAAAACTCAACTGTTTAACTCTAGGGGAGTTGGAAAATGAGCCTATTTTCAAAAATAGTGGAGTGTTCCTTTAAACACTGCATTACTGCAATGCAGATCCCCCCCCCCCCCAAAAAAAAGCATGGAGTGGCATGAAGTGTTATTAAGTGACACTGTTGGTTCTCATTATTTCATAGCCAGGCTGGCTTGAATTCAGTAAAATATTAAAGTCAGGAAAAATAAATGACAGATGTTTTGCTTGATGAATGATACTGAAGGTTCGACAAGTGCTGCATTAATGTAGAAATCACATCTCCTTTGATATGTATCACTCATTTAAATGATGAAACAGATCCAGTGATGAATAATAAATTCACTCAGAGCACATTCAGAAAACTGACAGCCTAAACGGAGCTGCCCTTTCTCCCCATTTCTAGAAAGTTTATACAACATGTCCTTGGCCAGGCTAATTGGTATAAATTGTTGGGCCGTTTTGAGTTCTTTCATGATATAAGTAAGGCCCCGGCAGACTCATTGACTGTGGCGGCTCTCCAGGCCTCTGCAGCCAGAGATGATTTATTTATGCCTGCATTTCTGATACCTCTCAAACTGTGATCTAATATCAACAGACAGCCTGCCAAATTGAGCAGATTGGCTGTGACTGTGAAGGAGAGAGGGGGACAGATCTGCTAAAATAGGGGCCAAAGGCCCTCTGATCTACCACCGGACCCCGTTTTACTCTCACTTAAAGAGAGTTCACGCAAACATAACAATACTGTCATCATTTACTCACCTTCTGTTATTGTGCCATACAGGTTTGGACAAAATTATTTTTTGGGTACAGTATCCCATTAAATTATTTTTTTAGCTATCATTTAGCAGTTTTTTGTGATCAGATCCCAAGTTATATATATATATATATATATATACTGTATAACTATAAGATATAATAATTTTTGTTAAATCATAGCAGTGTTTATCTGACACTAGTAAAATTACTAGTATCTCAGTTGGATGACAGGAAAAGCAGATACGTTTACACAAAATAACAACTACAAAAATAAAATACATAATTCAAAAACATGGTGATGAACAGCAGAAATTAACTGTATTTTTTCTACAAAAAGGACTGCAGTGACTCACTAACTAATGAACTGTTCAAATGAATGAACTAGCTGAAATAACTGATTCACTGATTCAAATTAACCGATTCACTTATGAATTATTATCCTTCCCAACACTAGCAAATATGCATTGATTATTGCTTCAGATTACCTTTTAAACTGCCTATCTGGACAGTATTTTGCACTATTATGCTGCTTTAAAAGGATAATTCAATTGAAATAAAAACATTTAAAAGTCTGTCATCATTCTGTGATCATTTGTTTTATTTTTTTTCATTTCTAAATTATTTTTGGTTTTCTTTTGTGTTCAGAAAGAAATTCATACAGGTGATGAACGATATGAGGGCGAGAAAATGGCTGTTTTGACCCAGCGGTTGTGTTAAATGTTTAACCCAACCTTCTGGGTAGAAACCCAACCGCTGGGTCAAAACAACCCAATTGCTGGGTTTGTCCCTATTTTACCCAGCACTGGGTTGTATTTAACCCAGCATTTTTTAGAGTTTAGAGTGAGTCTGTTACGGGTATTGGTGCTGTAAGGAACACAAGACGGCAGAGAATTCCAAATAACAGTCATTTAATAAATCCACAGAAGAAACACTGGAGAAACTTGGGGAAAATGCAGCACAACCAACATCTAACATTAAACAATAACCGGCAAAGGACTGAACAGAACAGGGAGAACTTATACAGAAACTAAATGAGGGAACTAATGAGATGATTAATGAACACAAGTGAACAGAATTAACTAATCAGGGGTGGGTTTCCTGTACAACGACGTAACTCGCTGATTAACCACCATAGTATGATGCATTGTTGTTGAAACGAACTAGCTAGTTACGACTGTTTCCCGAACACGGTCACATCTCCGTCGTTTGAACCACATTAGTTCAACAACATAGGGCCATTGTTAATGACGTCACATGCATGTGGTGGAGGAATAACTTCTGCTATTTAAACGATTAGACATCTCTAAGATGCTGCTGTATTGAACATGGCACCTGATGACTAATTTACTATTTTTTGTTCCCTGTCATTTTGATTTATTTGATGTTTGATTCATCACGGGTTCCCTCCTACGTCATACTCCGGGGTTTCCTTAGGTATTTGTGCACAGTGTTCCTGTTCACCTGTCTTCGTTTTGTAATTGACCTAGTTTTCCTCAGTTGCCCTGGGGTGCGTTTCCCAAAAGCATCGTTAGCCAACTTTGGTCGCAAGTTCCGTCGTTACCAACATAGTTCAACGATTCAGTGTTTCCCGAAACCATAGTTCAAACGAACATTCGCAAACTTACGTGGTTGGAACTACAGCTCTCGACCTGTGGTTAGAAGCATAGTTTCTTGTTAGCAAGGGATATGGGCTTAAATAAATATGCTATTGGGCACAATGAGCAAGCTAACATGCAGTGCAGTCTATATATTCCATTCTATCTAAATATAAATACATTTTAATCTACGTATGTTAGCGCGTCCTCTAAAAAAAAGCAATTTTTGAAGAGTGCGCATGTGCACAAATACCTAAGGAAACCCCGGAGTATGACGTAGGAGGGAACCCGTGATGAATCAAACATCAAATAAATCAAAATGACAGGGAACAAAAAATAGTAAATTAGTCATCAGGTGCCATGTTCAATACAGCAGCATCTTAGAGATGTCTAATCGTTTAAATAGCAGAAGTTATTCCTCCACCACATGCATGTGACGTCATTAACAATGGCCCTATGTTGTTGAACTAATGTGGTTCAAACGACGGAGATGTGACCGTGTTCGGGAAACAGTCGTAACTAGCTAGTTCGTTTCAACAACAATGCATCATACTATGGTGGTTAATCAGCGAGTTACGTCGTTGTACAGGAAACCCACCCCTGATTAGTTAATTCTGTTCACTTGTGTTCATTAATCATCTCATTAGTTCCCTCATTTAGTTTCTGTATAAGTTCTCCCTGTTCTGTTCAGTCCTTTGCCGGTTATTGTTTAATGTTAGATGTTGGTTGTGCTGCATTTTCCCCAAGTTTCTCCAGTGTTTCTTCTGTGGATTTATTAAATGACTGTTATTTGGAATTCTCTGCCGTCTTGTGTTCCTTACAGCACCAATACCCGTAACAGACTCACTCTAAACTCTAAAAAATGCTGGGTTAAATACAACCCAATTGCTGGGTTTGTCCCTATTTTACCCAGCACTGGGTTGTATTTAACCCAGCATTTTTTAGAGTTTAGAGTGAGTCTGTTACGGGTATTGGTGCTGTAAGGAACACAAGACGGCAGAGAATTCCAAATAACAGTCATTTAATAAATCCACAGAAGAAACACTGGAGAAACTTGGGGAAAATGCAGCACAACCAACATCTAACATTAAACAATAACCGGCAAAGGACTGAACAGAACAGGGAGAACTTATACAGAAACTAAATGAGGGAACTAATGAGATGATTAATGAACACAAGTGAACAGAATTAACTAATCAGGGGTGGGTTTCCTGTACAACGACGTAACTCGCTGATTAACCACCATAGTATGATGCATTGTTGTTGAAACGAACTAGCTAGTTACGACTGTTTCCCGAACACGGTCACATCTCCGTCGTTTGAACCACATTAGTTCAACAACATAGGGCCATTGTTAATGACGTCACATGCATGTGGTGGAGGAATAACTTCTGCTATTTAAACGATTAGACATCTCTAAGATGCTGCTGTATTGAACATGGCACCTGATGACTAATTTACTATTTTTTGTTCCCTGTCATTTTGATTTATTTGATGTTTGATTCATCACGGGTTCCCTCCTACGTCATACTCCGGGGTTTCCTTAGGTATTTGTGCACATGCGCACTCTTCAAAAATTGCTTTTTTTTAGAGGACGCGCTAACATACGTAGATTAAAATGTATTTATATTTAGATAGAATGGAATATATAGACTGCACTGCATGTTAGCTTGCTCATTGTGCCCAATAGCATATTTATTTAAGCCCATATCCCTTGCTAACAAGAAACTATGCTTCTAACCACAGGTCGAGAGCTGTAGTTCCAACCACGTAAGTTTGCGAATGTTCGTTTGAACTATGGTTTCGGGAAACACTGAATCGTTGAACTATGTTGGTAACGACGGAACTTGCGACCAAAGTTGGCTAACGATGCTTTTGGGAAACGCACCCCAGGGCAACTGAGGAAAACTAGGTCAATTACAAAACGAAGACAGGTGAACAGGAACACAAACAAAAGTCCATAACCGTGACAGAGTCGTGCAGCTCTATTTTGGACTAACTGTAATTTTTTACAAATCTTTACTTGATGCACTCGACCACACCGCTGGACAGTAGTCTAAATAAGTAAGAACCATTGTTTGCGCAATTTGAGAAATGCAATATTGGGTAACACTTTAGTATAAGGAACACTTCTTACTATTAACTAGTTGCTTATTAGAATGCCTGTTATTAACATATTGGCTGTTTAGTAGTACTTATAAAGCGCATATTCTGCATCCCTAATCCTGCCCAATACCTAAACTTAACAACTACCTTACTAACTATTAATAAGCAGCAATTAGGAGTTTATTGAGGCAAAAGTTGTAGTTAATAGCTAGTTAATATTGAGAATTGGACCTTAAAATAAAGTGTGACCCAATATTGTGGTAAAATTTTTGCACATCTCTTAATAACCGATAGACCTCTTCCCACAACTGTTGCTATATTTTCTAGCTGTTTTGACCTCTTCAACCTGCTATCTAGTAGAACTCCAAAAAGTCTGGTTTCCTCTACCTGTTCAATAGGCACACGCTTTACAGACAGATTTAAATTGAAATTTGATCCAAACACAATGCTTTTGGTTTTTGTTAGATTTAGAGCCAACTTATTTTACATACCCACTTTACAGCTAATTGCAATTCCTCATCCAAATCAGTAGACAATTGTTCAATTGATGTTGCTGGTAAACACAATGTTGTATCATCTGTGTACATAACTGTCCTTTGCACACTTTAAAACAAGAGGAAGTTCATTGGTAAAAATAGAAAATAACAATGGTCCTAAACAGCTTCCTTGAGGCACGCTACATTGCAACTCTTTCACTTCTGAATAACTTCCATTATAGAATACACATGGTCTCATATTAGTCAGATAACTTTTATGAGAAGTAAATTGATAACATTTCAGTTTTTCCAGCAATAATTTATAATTCAATACATCAAAAGCTGAGCTAAAATCTAACAATACTGCTCCTACTAAGTTATTGTTATCAATCTGTGCTAAGCAATCATTTGTCATTTGTGTTAATGCAGTTCCTGTTGAATGTCCTTCCCGATATGCATGCTGAAAATCAGAGAATAAATTATTCTCCTTAAAGAAGGATTGAATTTGCACACAGACTATCATTTCAGATACTTTACTAAGAACTGGTAGCAAACTTATTGGTCGACTTAAACTGAATGCTAAGTTGCTAAATGCTATTATTCTTAAGGAGTTAAGGTTTCCTTGATAAATTGTCTAGACTCTTGGCTATTGATGTTAGTGGCAGGGCTCATGCTCATGTTTCATTATCATTGAATGTTTCAACACTTCTGGTGGGAGGTGCTTGAGCTCTGCTTATTAAACACGGTTGTTTTACCTCAGCCAATCAGACATCCTCACAGATCCCCGCTGTGAATCCCGCTGCCCTACTTTTAAGACGCTGTGAAAATTGACACTTTCTCTAGCTTCACTTTCCCTTTCTCTTTGAAATATTATCTCTTCACTGTCTGCCTTCACTGGCATCTCTCTATCTTGCAATTCTGCCTGTTAAAATAAAGAATATTTTTGCAGGTCCTAAAATATGATCATTTTGAGCTACTCGCACATAATAATAATTATAATAATAAAATATAATGTATATACTGTTCAAAATATATTACTCTCTAAAATGTGGCAACACTTTACTATAAGGTTCCATTTGTTAACATTAGTTAACATGAACAAACATTGAAAAACACATCTACAGCATTTATTAATCTTTTATTTGCTAATACATTATTACAACTATTACAATTTTAAAATGATTGAAACAATGAATAGCTGTATTTTTATTAACTAACATTAACAAAAAAAATTAAACTGTTACAAATATATTGCTTTTTGTTTAACTAGGACCTTATCTATAAAATGTTACCATACAATTTAATATATCTAAATTAGTATATAATAAAGTATAATATAATAACTATTTATTTAAATAGAAAAACTGAAATTATTTAATAACTGAGTTATGTAAATAATACATTATAATCAAGCCTTTATTTAAATGGCCTATACAGAAGTTACATAACCATAGTTTATTTTAGTTAAACATCCTGTAATAATGCTTTTCTAGTGTGCATTGTCTTGAGTTATCTTTAGTTTACATAATTTAATATCTCCTATCTGTCTGTGTTTTAATGAATTTGTTGTCTAGTTCTTTTCTTATTATGATCTGGTCTTCTTAAAGGACAAAGATTTCCTTATTGCTAATCTGCATTTGTTAATTGTAATTAACCTGCAGGTTACTTCTGCTGACACACTCTGAGGATTTTTAGGCAAATTAGCTGAAAACGCATTAATGTGTCCTTTACAGAAAGGCCATTTAAATAAAGGTTTGCTTTTATAATTAACTTGAAAAGGTGCCACGGATTTTATTTAGTATATATTTGTTTAATAATTAATTAAAACCCAAACTAATGTTCCAAATCATTTCTGTTATATTGTCAGCCCATCTGAAACATTAAAATCTCATGCAATCTCACAAGATATAAATCACAATGTTAATTGCCCTATTAAAAGCAAATGAAATACTATTTTCATCAAGCTATAAACCGAGAGTTCAGGCAATCTCTTACCGCTCAGACTCTTGATCAGTACATCTGTGCCAATGTCACAGTATCGAGCCAGGACAACCGGAGCCCTGCCTTGAAATGATATTTCACCTGGGCCCTGGTGATAATTGATTTCCTGCCTTGCTCTGCCAGGTCTGTGCAGTGTAATACACCTCTAATTATCCACCGCTGAAGGCCTCATAACTTGAATTCACTGCAATGATGCTCAGACAGGATATGTCTCAGCTCAGTGAAGGCATATGTTACTCAATACTGCATTTGTTTAATTTCTTGTTGTTTTGACCTCTGGTGCCATAGAATTAGGCTAAAATATCCTTTACCAGCATCCAGTATATCTAGTAAAGTTTGATTCAACAGTAATGTTCTTGGCACATGCTTTCACATAAAGGCTGAAAGGAAATTGCATATTTTAATAATCCGCAATTGTTAATGTTTACCATTTTCTCAGACAGGCTTTTGCTCGTTTCTAATTTTTGAGTTTATATATCCACTATGGAGGATCTGTGCTTTTATACAATTTCACGGAAACTACACTGTAAAAAAATTCCGTAAAATTTACGGTAAAAAAACGGCAGCTGTGGTTGCCGTAATTTTACCGTAAAAAATATGGTAGCAACGTTTTAGGTTTTACAGTTTTAACTTAAATTTACAGTTAAATACTGTAATTTCATTAACTGATATAATGTTAATATACCAACCTATTGAAGTACTGAAATCTGTTTTGTACCTTTGTAATACACTGATAACCACCAAAAGCAGGTGATGATGAGAAAGTCACATGATGAACCAAAGCCTATCACAAGCAGCTTTTAAATAATAACATATATAGAAGGTGCACAGTGTCATTCACACAAACACCAAACACCATCATAGTAACACACATGAAACTGAAATAATGCAATAAACATTCATTTAACAACATTAGGTGTAACACACAACCCTAATATACAAAACTGATAAGAAAAAACTAAGAAGAAACATTGTTATTTCAACAAAAAAAACATCACATTTGAAATGTGTTCGCAGGGAATTCTGGGAATGTCAATTTACGGTTATTCACTGTAAATTATATTGTCTTTTTCACTTCCAAAAATGGTATGCTACCGTAAAATTAATGTCCAATATGTGTAATGTCCAATACAATTTTTCATCGTATATAGTAGGGGAATTTACCGTTAACCATTTAGCAGGTTTTTACTGTAGCATTTTTACAGTATTTTACCGTTAAATTCACGGTCATTTTTTTACAGTGTATCCAAAATAAGGTAAAACTTTGCCGTAAAACATTGAGCTTTTCTGGTTGTGAGAGGAAACCTGTAGTGGACTAAAATTTGGTACAATGTGAATGCCAAAATAAATAAAATCATGTATGCGTGCATGCATGCATGCAAGAATAAATAAATGAGTTTAATCATGTAGCAAAAGACGTTAACCTTGCACAGTGCTGTGCAGTTTCATTTTTAGAATAAAGAGAAAAATTACTGTGGCCGCACCCTGCTAAACAAATCACAATTCTGAAAACAAAATAACAAGTCTAGAAACAAAATAGCAATTTATAAACACAATGTCAAATTCTAAACATATACTTCGGAATGTTGCGACTGACCAATCAGAATCAAGTATTCCACGGAGCCGTGTAATAAGCTGTGTTATTAGCACACATTGTGTCGGAGGTGCAGTTCTCAGACATATTCATTGATCAAGTCATTGATCAAAAACACACTATGCTGGGACAGTGTTTCCTTCCTCAGATCCCTCCTAATCATCAGCGTTAGCAAGCAGTGGGTAACTTATTAAAGTCAATCTCTCTTTGGCATGTGGTTAATTGAGTCTTCCCTGTATTGAATTATGCATGATTCTCTTGAGCAGGTTTGATTATCAGCCCCTAGAAGCTCAAATTGCTCATCATGTAAAATCACATGCAACATCCCGCATAGCATTTCAAATCTGGTCACAGGCTATGTGCTAGTCTAATTACTGTTTACTGACAAACGTACTGTACCTAATCTATTAGTTGTTCAAAAAACACAAAAGATATACTAGAATACTCGCATACTTCTCACTGCATAGTGTACACTAAATACTGCTTACCTAATGTTCAAAAGGTTTGGGTTTAGACATTTTCAAAGGAGAAGTCTCTGAATTTATTATGAAAAGTACAGTAATACAGTAATATTATGCAATGATATTTTAATCTAAAATAAACATTTTCCATATATATATATATATATGTTCAGTTTTGTTGGCATCCATTTGTAGTTTTGGAAATAAAACAATTATTTTGCATTTCATATTGAGTTTTAATGTAAAAATGTCTTTAAGAAACAAGTATTACATGCAAAGTTTCATTGCACACAGTATACAGTATTACATAATGGAGCAAGTATAGCAGCATGCTACTCCAAACATATAAAGGAATATTCTGGATTTAATAAAGTCATGCTCTAATTTTACAGCATACAGTATGTGACATGCCAGAGCTTGTATAAACTTTATGTAAACTGAATGTCCCTTCTTTCATATAACCTGGTGCTGTAATTTATATAAAGGCAATGAACTATGAAAAATAAAACCTGAAAATGTATGCTCGCTATTTTGTTTTTACATTATTGTTGCATTATTTTTTTTATTTTTTTTTTGAGTGAAGAGGATCAAATTTATATTAATCTGAACTTTCTCATTTAGTGTCTGTGGGTGACTAAACTGTTGCATGGACTTACTGAAACATGTTTGGCCCTGCTTTTGAGTACAATTGTGCTCATAAAAGTTTGTCCGTCTCCTGATATATATAAACACACACACACACACACACACACACACACACACACACACACACACACATACACCACACACACACACACACAAACATTGACCTTGGTGAATTGTGTGTTCAGAGGCTTTCAGCAGGCACTAGAGTGTAATGTGGGTGGACTGGTCTATCATACCTCTCTCCCCCAGGCTGGCTGCAGCCCACAGCTTCACCTCTGCTAATCAGAAGCTCTCATCATCACGGCAGTGTAGTGATACTGGGTCAAACTGGCTTCGCTCCTACATTCACCACTACTGAGTCTCCTTAGAAGCACGGCTGACTGGGCTGCAGCTCAAAGCTATAGAAAAATCAATGTAGACCAATCTTTCACTCAGATTCCAAAGCTCTGCCAAGCTAATTCATCAAGTTTGCCTTTTCACCTTAAATACCTAGAATATTGACCATTTTTTAGTGCCTCATTTAAATGGACTGAGTTTATTTATTTTTTCACTCCAAGGGTTACTTCAAAATCATTTCAGCTCAGAAAATAAGAAATTGCTCCATAAGGTTTCGCATATAGTAGCAGTAGTAGTAATAATAAAAATAATAATACATTATAAAGTAATAAAATATCATAAATATAATGTAACTAAATGTTAAACTTTACAGAATGTAACATTATTGCAATTGCATTTTTTTTTGGTCCGGAAAATTTATCATAATTTATTTTATTTATTTTAACAGATAGGAGGCAAAAAATGTAATAGGAATTATTTATTTTCCAGGTAGCATTTTACACATTTAACACTGTTCAATAGTTTTAAGATTTAATCGCGCAAAGGAGCATTAATTCAATTTTTTTTTTAACTGTCAGTTAAAATGTTACAAAAGATTTCAAATAAATGCTGTTCCATTGTTCTGTGTAAACTTCATATTCATCAAAAAAACCTGAATAATAAATTTCCACAAAAATATTAAGCAGCACAACTGTTTTCAACATTGATAATAATAAATGCTTCCTGAGCACCAAATCAACATAATGATTTGGTGAATTCTGAAAGATCATATTCCAAACGATCATGTGGCACTGAAGACTGGAGTAATGATGCTGAAAACTCAGCAATTCTTCACAGGAAAAACATGTTTTAACGTACACATTATATGCAATATATAATTTCAGGATGGCAGTAGTCTTCCACAAGCCACTGCAACATTGCGTTCAGATCTGTTGTCATTCTGAAATTGGCAAATTCTGATCTGAAACAAGGTCAGGTCATGAGGAATATATAACACTGTTTTTGTACTGTATGTTGAAGCGCTGTAGGGATTTTGCTTCCTGACTGGAATAAATGAATCATCTAAATGGAGGGAGTTTTGGCACAATGATGATAATTGCCTGTTCCCATGCATTAATCTGCACTTAATCTAGACTAATCTCAAGCCACAGGCCTTTATTCTGGAGCTGCGCACATCATTCACAAGCCTCTTGTACATGCGTCAAATAGAGGACTATTCTGTGAGATAAAATGCATACATTTCAGAAATCAAAAATCCAAATTAAATTTCATAAAAATTTCAATTTAGTTAAATTTGTTACATTTGAATTGGCGCAAACATCCACATCCCCATGATCAGATGCTTTATTAACTGTCCTTTACACTGCTGTCAGTTTGGTTGTGTTATTGAAAGGATGACACAACAAGATTCCCATCTTAATGCATTCAAAAACTGACAAAACCTGTTGCATTCCTGGGTCAATTTTTATTCAGTGGAAAGTAAGCTCATAAAAAAGTCATAACAACATTCTCAGTCATCACATTTTCAAATAAAACCATATTGTATCTGATGAATAATTTCTCATTAAAGGCAGGGTTGGTGGTTTGGTTCAAAACCAGTTGAAAGTCTCTTCACATCCCGCTTAGGGTTGGGTATCGTTTGGGTTTTTTATGATACCGGTGCCAAATCGATACTTTTAAAACGGTACTGGTGCCGAAACGGTGCCTGAACCGATACTTTAAGAAAAAATAGCAACAAAATGATGGTGGATGACATTAATGAACGGCTTTTTTATTGCAAAACAAAACAAAACATGTATTATCATATGTCTACTTCAGATTTCTTTTGAGAGAAGTATGTGTTTCCTATTTTTACTCAAAATAGGATGTATTGGCCATTATTGAGTGCTATACACACATGTAATGTTTCATTCATACTGGTGGCCTGGCTTTGGAGAGTGTAGCAGATTAGCTCAAAAGTGAAATGTATATAAATAATTACAATTCATTATAATTAATTGCAATTATTTACCATCAACTAATCTTTTCGTCCAGCGAACATTCAGTGTAATTACCTCTCAACTCCAAGAAATTATATTTTCATGGCCACAGACTACAGAGAAAATACACACAACCGTTCCATAGCACATTGACTTTAATCTTGTTTCTTGTCTTTATTAATTTCATGTCTCATTTCCTATTATGCTCCTCCTGTATTCCACTTATCTCTACTATCAAAACTTGTTCTCAGAGATCCAATTCAAATCTTGCCTTTGATCAGCAGGTCCTTCAGTCTGTCTTTATGTGATCTCTCTATTATATTAGCAGCTCTGCTGATCTTATTTTGAATTCTCTCTGTGTTTGTCTTGAATCTCTCATTTGGGATTTAAATGGATATTTGACCCCAAAATGAACAATTATTCACCCCACATGTAATTCCAAATTTGTATGACTTTCTTTCTTCTGTGAAACATAAAAAAATTGAAAATGTCTCAGTGTTTTTTTTGTCCATCCATATAGTGAAATTGAATGGGGTCCAATGTTGTTTGGACTCCACTGATCAAACAGGTTTGCACTGATATGAGGGTGGGTAATTTTTGACTTTTTTAACTATCCCTTTAAATTTAACAGCCACAATATGTGAGTCTACTATGAATAAATTCTGTAAATGAATTGTGACACTTTTTGCTTTGAGCAGTGTCAGAGGCTGGCATACTATAGATGAGATGTGCTTTGCTTCTGCAGACCTCAGTGATGTGCTCAATTTTCAGGGTTTCACGGGATCGCTCTGTTTCTGTTGCCCCTCTCACACCTAACTTTTTCGGAGCCCCTGTGCTTTACTTCGCCGCCCCCTCCCACTTCAGCTGCTATCTCTCTGCACCACAAACACAGGAGAAACGCCTGCTTATGAAAACCTCTTTAAACCTGTTAGGAGCCTAAACAACTTTACAGCTTCAAGTAACTGTTTTCCGTTTTTTATATATTTTTAAATGTAATTTATTCCTGATGGTAAAGCTGAATTTTCAGCATCATTACTCCAGTCTTCAGTGTCACATGATCCTTCAGAAATCATTCTAATATGCTGATTTGCTGCTCAAGAAACCTTTCTTATTATTATCAATGATGAAAACAGTTGCTCTGCTTAATATTTGTTTGTGGAAACTGCAACTTTTTTTCCAGAAAGTTCAGAAGAACAGCATTTTTTAAAAATAGAAATCTGTAACCTTTGTAACATTATAAACGCCTTTACTGTCACTTTTGATGAATTTAATGCAGAGATGCCCAAACAGGGCCCATGGTTGGCCCTTGATGACCTTTGATTTGGCCCACCATGCCATATCACAAAAAAAAAGAAAACAAAAAGGATTGAAGCATATCTTAATTTTTAATATATATATATAAATATTTCATTTTTGGATTAAAATGTACATTAATTGAATGAAAAATAATAAAAAAATATTCAAATGAACACATTTTAATATAATATAATGCAACACTTTTGGCCCACGGCACTTAATCAAGTTTGTTTTTGGCCCTTCATGTTAAAACGTTTGGACACATTTGATTTAATGCATCCTTGCTGAATATTAGTATTAATTAGTTTTAAAAGACTCCAAACTTTTGAATGGCAGTGCATATTTAATTTTGAATAGTAAATTCTGGTGGTACCTAATTAATTAATAAATAACTGTTTTTTATTGCTTTTTGTAATAATTCCAATAGCATACAATATATTCATAATCATTTATAACATTTCACTTTCATAACATTTCAAATGATATGAACTGGATGTTGAATGCAAAAATCACTTTTCTGTTACAATCTCAATCAAATATAACTGTTTTTGCACACTTTGAAAGAGCTACCACTATGCAGGAAGTGTGGCTGATTGTTACACATCATTCAGACAATGTCATTTCTAATTGGGCATTTCTTGATCAAGTGTTTTTTATCCTCAGATGCCAGGTCCTGCTCAGCCGGGGAGTTCCAGTGTCGTAACCATAAATGTTTAGCACCGGTCTATGTGTGTGATGGCGATGATGACTGTGGAGACGGCAGCGATGAGGAGAAGTGCTCTCCGCCCACCTGTGGGCCGCATGAGTTTCGCTGTAACAGCTCCGAGTGTGTGCCACAGCCCTGGACCTGCGACGGTGACCCTGACTGTGCTGATGGCTCTGATGAGTGGGCAGGGCGATGTGGGGGCAGGTCTGGACGGCCGGCTCCGCCCCCTACCCGGAGACTGCAGTGTGGTGCTGGAGAATTTCGTTGCGGCAGTGGGGAGTGTGTGAAACTTTCCTGGAGGTGCGACAGGGACCCTGATTGCAAGGACAAGTCAGATGAGGCAGACTGCCGTGAGTGCACTATCACTTACTTCCTACAGAAAGTCCTTGGATCTCACTGTACAACCTTGACCCTAATTTGACACTAACTACTTTATATTAAAATGGTAACACTTTATTTTAAGGAACAGTTCTCACTATTAACTAGTTACTTATTAGCATGCATATTACTAGCATATTGGCTGGTTATTAGTACTTATAAAGCACATATTAATGTCTTATTCTGCATGACCATATTTTAGATCCCTTAATCCACTTCATATTTAACTTAACAACTACCTTCCTAGCTATTAATAAGCAGCAAATTAGGAGTTTGTTCATGGAAAACTCCTATGCATGCTAATAAGAAATTACTTAATAGTGAGAATGTGTGTGTGTTTTAATTTTAATTAAGAGATTTATTTTAATATATTAATAATTTATTAATTTTTATTAATATAATTAATAATATTACTAGTAATAATAGTGGTTGAGAACTGCTGTCTTACACTGGCCCCAGGCCCCAAGGTCAACTGTAGTTAATGCTCATTGTTTTTGTGCCATAAAAGTTTTGCACCCACCCGGTTCATTAGGATACGCGTGCAAGACTCGACAATGAGGACTGGCCAGTTGTCTGAGTCAATGTAAAAGACATTTGACGGAACTTTGGCCCAACTGGGCATCACAAAAGTTCATCATTTGCATTCGTTTTTACGTCTTGCCAATTTAAACATTCAGTCGATTTTAAGCCATTTAAGCTCAGATAGTGACAGTTGCCCAATATACCTGCTGCTGTCTGTCATTAATGTTGACAACAAAAGACAGAGAAAGATTACTCACTGCTCTTGACTGAATACATTTTTGCAGTTTTCATAAAGATGAATCTATATTTATTTTATACAGACTCTGCAGAATTATTTTACATTCCATTACTTCATTCATTTCCTGTGGTATATCTTACCTTACTTACCTATCTGAAAATCTTAAAGGGCACATCGGATGCCCATTTTTCACAAGCTGTTATGATTCTTTAGGGTCTTCCTGAAATGTCTGTAACATACTTTGGTTAAAATTCCTCAGTTTTCATGTAAAACAACACCCTTTTTGTCAAAAACAGCTTTGTTTACAGTGACCTGTTTCGGTGTATGTCCCTTTAAAGGATAATGAGCTACTGCTCACCCCACCCCTCTTCCGTGGGGCGTGTCACACAAGATGCATGAATTGCTGCCTTGGACTCCGTATATATGCCTCGGAGGTGGTCTTATTCAGATAGCTAGCTACCTGCGTAGAAACCAGCTGCGTATTGAAACAGCACGATGGATGACACAGTTTCAGACTCAGACAATGCATATCGAACTGGCTGTGTGTTTTCTTTTCAACTTTTCTGAGCTGGCAGACTCGCCAGAAACCTAACTAAATACAAAAAAAAACTTGAAAATGTCATCCAGTGTCCCCTTTAAAGCACTTGTTGTATTTCACTGCTATCTAAAATGGTGGTGTCGTAACAATCGTCTTTATTAGAATACAAGGTGACATGGGACAAAAACAAAAAAAAATAAATTGGAAAAAATGTAATCACTGGCCCGATCAACTGCCTGTGTAGGATGTTCTATTTATGAGAAATTCTCTTTCATAACAGTAGCATTTAAGAGGATATGCAAGAATGTGGATTGGTTTTGTAACATGCTTGTGTGTGTGCATGAGCCCTCTCTCCGCTTGTCTTTTTGTACATTGCATGGTTCATCTTTCTTTCTCTCTGACTCAGTTTTCACTTACTGAACTTGTTGGCTGCTGCATAGTTGCACACAAAGCAAACAGTCCCAGGGATTGTGCATGAAGGTGCTTGGCATCACCACCACATTTGTGCAAATATCTTTGCAGGACTCTCAGCAGGAGTTCTCATTGTGAGGGCCACACAACCTCAACAATGTTTCTGAAGAGCACGTCGCTCTTACATGCTCCGATGGGAATTCAATTCTCTTATACACTGTGAGGTTTTGCCAGAGATACGGCAAATAATTATTTTCTGACTGCCTGCCATTTATTATCTATTCCACCCACACAAAGACAATTCGTATTATTGAAGCCATTATTGCCACGTGACTCAAGGCATTTGGTGTGGAGATACACTTTAATTTAGTTTGACAGTGATGGCAGCATATACACCATTGTTGTGTAACATCATAGCATTTTCGTGCACTTTTGCAGTACGTTAGCCAAGTGTTTGTGTATTCATGTAGAGTACAGTGTTTCTGATCTTCCAGTGCACTTATTATATAGAAAGCCCTCCCGGAGCATCCTGGGGTTAAATGGGCTGTTCAAGGGCACAGTGCTGATGCTCATGAATGTAGAGACTACTCTGCACAACCCACACATAACACCATTTATCTTTGTGCCGCATCTTAATGGGTATAAAAAAAAACTTAGAATTAAGCTTCAGTGAAAGCATGTATCCTTCGCTGCCTGATATGACAGTTTGTGCAAAGAAAATGTAATTATTTATATTGAAGGGATAGAAAATTCTGTCATTTCTATCATTCCAAACCCATAAGACTTTCTTTCATCTTCAAAACACAAATAAGGATATTTTCTGACAGATTTGGAGCCTGAGTCTGCACA
>NW_015505861.1:123782-124616 GCF_001515645.1 Sinocyclocheilus grahami
CTTATTCTGCATGACCATATTTTAGATCCCTTAATCCACTTCATATTTAACTTAACAACTACCTTCCTAGCTATTAATAAGCAGCAAATTAGGAGTTTGTTCATGGAAAACTCCTATGCATGCTAATAAGAAATTACTTAATAGTGAGAATTGGTTACCAAAAAAGCATTACCAACATATTTTAATTTGTAATTTTTTTTTCAGATAAAAAGCTAGGTTTTTAATTTGCAATAACTATAAATTATACAACTGTAAAGTCATAAACATACTTTTGCTAGAAAATGATGGCAGGTTGGTCTATAATTTTCAACCTATTCTAACTGATGATTCAAAGATCATTGCACATTTTTCTTGTAATTTCCACAACTCCTCATCAATGTTAGCTAGCTAGATAATGTTACATTGACATAACTGGTGCATTTTATTTAGCCTGATTTACTTTTTTTTTTAATGTATTTTGGCAGATGCTTTTATTTAAAGCGGCATGCATTGCATTTCAGGTACACATTTTATCAGTTCAAGCTTTCCCTGGGAATCCAACATATGACCTTGACTTTGCTAGCGCCATGCTCTATGTTCACAAGATATGAAAAAAAAAAAAAAAAAATGAAATGAAATTAAATGAAATTTTCAGTGGCCCAAAAGGGCAAGTGACAACAGGCCTGAAACTCCATTGTCCAACACAATTTTCAAAGACGTCTCCTCCATAAATGTATTTTCTTCAGTAAGAACAATATTACATGTTATTTGGGGTGGTACACACATTTACATTTTGATGCTATGTATGTGTGTGTGTGTGTTTTAATTTTAATTAAGAGATTTATTTTAATATAT
>NW_015505861.1:125145-127090 GCF_001515645.1 Sinocyclocheilus grahami
CCTGAAATGTCTGTAACATACTTTGGTTAAAATTCCTCAGTTTTCGTGTAAAACAACACCCTTTTTGTCAAAAACAGCTTTGTTTACAGTGACCTGTTTCGGTGTATGTCCCTTTAAATGATAATGAGCTACTGCTCACCCCACCCCTCTTCCGTGGGGCGTGTCACACAAGATGCATGAATTGCTGCCTTGGACTCCGTATATATGCCTCGGAGGTGGTCTTATTCAAATAGCTAGCTACCTGCGTAGAAACCAGCTGCGTATTGAAACAGCACGATGGATGACACAGTTTCAGACTCAGACAATGCATATCGAACTGGCTGTGTGTTTTCTTTTCAACTTTTCTGAGCTGGCAGACTCGCCAGAAACCTAACTAAATACAAAAAAAAACTTGAAAATGTCATCCAGTGTCCCCTTTAAAGCACTTGTTGTATTTCACTGCTATCTAAAATGGTGGTGTCGTAACAATCGTCTTTATTAGAATACAAGGTGACATGGGACAAAAACAAAAAAAAATAAATTGGAAAAAATGTAATCACTGGCCCGATCAACTGCCTGTGTAGGATGTTCTATTTATGAGAAATTCTCTTTCATAACAGTAGCATTTAAGAGGATATGCAAGAATGTGGATTGGTTTTGTAACATGCTTGTGTGTGTGCATCAGCTCTCTCTCCGTTTGTCTTTTTGTACATTGCATGGTTCATCTTTCTTTCTCTCTGACTCAGTTTTCACTTACTGAACTTGTTGGCTGCTGCATAGTTGCACACAAAGCAAACAGTCCCAGGGATTGTGCATGAAGGTGCTTGGCATCACCACCACATTTGTTCTCATTGTGAGGGCCACACAACCTCAACAATGTTTCTGAAGAGCACGTCGCTCTTACATGCTCCGATGGGAATTCAATTCTCTTATACACTGTGAGGTTTTGCCAGAGATACGGCAAATAATTATTTTCTGACTGCCTGCCATTTATTATCTATTCCACCCACACAAAGACAATTCGTATTATTGAAGCCATTATTGCCACGTGACTCAAGGCATTTGGTGTGGAGATACACTTTAATTTAGTTTGACAGTGATGGCAGCATATACACCATTGTTGTGTAACATCATAGCATTTTCGTGCACTTTTGCAGTACGTTAGCCAAGTGTTTGTGTATTCATGTAGAGTACAGTGTTTCTGATCTTCCAGTGCACTTATTATATAGAAAGCCCTCCCGGAGCATCCTGGGGTTAAATGGGCTGTTCAAGGGCACAGTGCTGATGCTCATGAATGTAGAGACTACTCTGCACAACCCACACATAACACCATTTATCTTTGTGCCGCATCTTAATGGGTATAAAAAAAAACTTAGAATTAAGCTTCAGTGAAAGCATGTATCCTTCGCTGCCTGATATGATAGTTTGTGCAAAGAAAATGTAATTATTTATATTGAAGGGATAGAAAATTCTGTCATTTCTATCATTCCAAACCCATAAGACTTTCTTTCATCTTCAAAACGCAAATAAGGATATTTTCTGACAGATTTGGAGCCTGAGTCTGCACAGTACTGATTCATTTGGAGCCAGTGTCTGCGGAGTAGTGATTGTACACTCTTAAAAATAAAGGTGCTTCACGATGCCATAGAAGAACTTTTTTGTCTAAATGGTTCCATAAAGAACCTTTATGTTTCCCAAAAGGTTCTTTGTGGCGAAATAAGGTTCTTCAGATTACAAAAACGCAAGAAAGAGATGGTTCTTTAAAGAACCTTTGACTGAATGGTTCTTTGTGGAACCAAAAATGGTTCTTCTATGGCATCGCTTGAAGAACCTTTTGAAGAACCTTTATTTTTAAGAGTGTAAGGCAGAGTCGTGTTATTGAAGTTTAGCTTACGTCCCATTCCTTTACATGGAGAGGGCAGGGTTTATGACCTATACTGCAACCAGACACCAGAAGGTGATCAAA
>NW_015505861.1:127815-137715 GCF_001515645.1 Sinocyclocheilus grahami
ATGAAAAAAGAAGTGTAATAATGGGAGTAATAATTGGCAAGATTTTCATAATAATATATATTATTTCATAGGAATATTGAAATATAATTTCTCTCCCTATTCATTTGTTGTGTCTCCCAAAATGCGTAATAAATATGCTTTTAGTCCCGGTGTCCTCATATGAGGACATGTATGAAATCAACCTCCTGTTTCGTAACAGAAAGTCATATTTTGATTTGAAACCCCATAACATTTTCCTGAGATATTGATTTATGACACATAGTTTAAAAATTAGTAAGATTTAAATGATAATTACAGAATATTATCATATTTCCATAAGAGTGCCACTAAATTAATATCAGACATTTTTGGTGAAACATGGTGAAACATCCAAAAATTTAGTATCTCTGAAAAGCCCTGAATGTGGCTTAAAACTGTGGCATGTATAGTCTCAGAGAAATTCACTAAAATATAATGTCCTTATATGAGGATGCAGGGTCTCAGGAGGATAAAGTCCAATTCTGAGGGGGAAAAAGATTGATATTTTCTCAGAATTGCAACTTTATATCTCACAATTCTGAGAAAAAAGTGAGTAAAAGACACTAAAACTTGCAATTGCGAGTTTATATCATGCAATTCTGAGAAAAAAAAGTCAGAATTCTGAGAAAAAAGTGAGAAAAAGACACTATAACTTGCAATTGCGAGTTTATATCACGCAATTCTGAGAAAAAAAAGTCCGAATTGTGAGATAAAAAGTCGCAATTACCTTTTTAAATTTTTATTCAGTGGCAGAAACGGGCTTCCATACTTCAGATTTGTGGCTTGTCAAACCATATTAATAAACTAACACTTGTAGCCATTTTAAAATAGCTGATATATATATATATATAAAATTGACCACACATCAGAATTCTACTGTCGTCATCGGATTGGTTGAATTATTCAGGATTTCCGGGAGAAATTGTGTGTGTCGTGTTCTTTAACGTTCCGCCTGGAAACAAAGATGCCGTGACGCCGAACCCCCTCACGAAAGAAGAAAGCCGTCGTATTTACAACTGTGACGACGAGCGCTTATCAGGATCAACTAAACACTGGATTTTCAAAAGTATGTGAAAAATTTAAAATTCGCTGTTAAACAACAAGATCCTAGGAGTATAAACTGACCTTAAGATCTCGAGAGTCATGGGAGAAAGACGGGTGCTCTGGAGAGGGCCTGATTTTAATTACGATGCATTCTTATACTTGACTTCTGTTGGCAAGATAAGCTCACTGGGTTTTTGTTTTAAACCTGCTGCCTCTTTCTTCATACCCACCGTCAGGTAACACATTCAGGTCAATTATAATGTCGCTTTGCCCAGGCCGGAGGGAAACCGGACAAGCAGAGTGATATGTGTGTTACTAGGCAACCATTGAGCGTGTGTCCTTGAGCATCTTAAAGCCCACCACAGATTGCTCTATAATCACATTAATCCCTCGTTCTTATGCAGCATTTCAGGAGGTTTTAACTTCATAATGACCAATATTGTTTGTGTTCTCAGATGTGTTTGCGTAAATAAGCCGCAGTCAAAAGCAGCTCTCCAGAAACACTAAACACTAAAGAGGAACGCTTTAGTGTTAGATCACATTTGTGTGTTTGTGGATTTTCTTGGACTTTGAAAGTGCCTTTAAAGTGTCATGACAGCCACACACACTTTGAGATCAGGTCGGATTTGTTTTTAGATCTTACAGCAAACACGGAATGCTCATATACTCTGTATGTGTACAGTGTGTGTGTGTGTGTGTGTGTGTGTGTACAGTTGTGGTCAAAAGTTTACATACACCTTGCAGAATCTGCAAAATGTTAATTATTTTAACAAAATAAGAGGGATCATGCAAAATGCATGTAATGAGTACTTTTTAAATAAAATATCGTACATAAAAGATCTTCACAAGACAAAATAGCTGAATTTATAAAAATAACCCCGTTCAAAAGTTTACATACATTTGGTTCTTAATACTGTGTGTTGTTACC
Organism: Sinocyclocheilus grahami; assembly: GCF_001515645.1. Classification (NCBI taxonomy): domain Eukaryota; kingdom Metazoa; phylum Chordata; class Actinopteri; order Cypriniformes; family Cyprinidae; genus Sinocyclocheilus; species Sinocyclocheilus grahami. The sequence continues at coordinate 129,806 of NW_015505861.1, forward strand.
TATGATCCGTGTGTGTGTTTTGTGATGTTGTTCATGAGTCCCTTGATTGTCCTGAAGAGTTAAACTGCCCGCTGTTCTTCAGAAAAATCCTCCAGGTCCCACAGATGCTTTGGTTATCTATCTTTTCACACTGAGGGACTCATATGCTATTACAAAACTATTACAGCTGTTACAAAATGTAAAAAAATTCACTGATGCTACAGAGGAAAACACGATGCATTAAGTGCCAAGGTGTACATTTTTCTTATTTTGTTTAAATATAATATTTTTTCATTTAGTACTGCCTGTCAGAAGCAGACCACCTGTCATAATAAACACAAATATTTTAGGAATCTGTCAAAAACTAATTTTAAAAAATGATTGTCATTTATTAGGAAAATAACAAACAACTAAATAGTCTAAATATGGGCATCTAAATTTAAAACAATTTTTTGCTTTACTATTTTTCTGCCTTTCTTGTAAAACAGTAAAATTGAAAATTCATGGATAACAATAATAATTATATTTTAGCATAAGTGACTAAAGAGCTTACATATACTGGTGGATAAACCATTACAAACATAAAAAATGATTTTGGTAACCACCAATACTGTTGGTTTAGGGCAGCTGTGGCATAAACCTTACACTGGGTGGTGGTGGTCTAATAAATTTTTTAAGCACTGTATATACATTATATAAAAAAGGTAATTTTTTCCCTTTTTTAATGAATTACAGACAACATAAGTATTCATAGGGGTGTTTACCAATTATGAAGCTCCAATGCATGTTCCCTGCAGAAAAAATACTGTGAAGGTCTGTTTGGAGTCTGTGTGTCAGCGTTTGGCTGATGTCTGTGCTGTGTTTGGCTCATCTGCAGCTCTGCTCACATGCCGGCCTGATGAGTTCCAGTGTGGAGACGGATCCTGCATCCATGGCATCAAACAGTGCAACAAAATACATGACTGCCTCGACAAAAGCGACGAGGCTGGCTGTGTCAATGGTACGTCTTAGCGTGTATGTGTGTGTGTGTGTGTGTGTGTGTGTGTGTGTGTGTGTGTGTGTATGTGTATGTGTGTGCACTTCTTTGCACAAATCTTTTGTGCTGCTTATTCAGCAGGGTGAAATGTATCCCAGAGATTGGTTCCGGCCTTTAATACGACACCCTTCAAAGTTTAATGAGTGCAGACCTGTCTGTCCATTGCAGAAGCGTGTCCTACTGTGTCTAAGCAGTAATAAGCTTTCATGTGTGGAAATAAATTGGCCAATCCTTTTGAAAGTGGCTTTTATATGGAAGACGTGCAGAGACTTCACCTAAACTGCCCACGTCTGTTAAATCACCAGTCTGTATCTGTGCACGAAAGACCTCTGAGTATTTGTGCTTATGTGGGAGGAAACAAGGCTAAACTGAAATTAACTTAACAAATCAGCAGCAGCATGTTCTGTAAGCATCTTTTGCCTTTTATTTCCCTCTCATGCTTTAGCCACAAAGTGTGAAGGACCTCTGAAGTTCCTCTGCAGGAATGGGGAATGCATAGACGGGAGCAAGGTGTGTGACAACGTGAAAGACTGCAAGGATCGGTCAGACGAACCCAAGAAGGAGTGCAGTAAGAAAACTGTTTGTTGATATACAGGAAGAATAGAGAGCTGCAAACGGAATGTGGATAGTTTAGCTCAGATTATTTGGTCTTAGAAGAGACTTAGAGTTTACACTGAAATCTTTGACTTTTGATTGCACATCTGAGACATTTTAAGTTCTCTTCTGAAAATATTTTGAAATGAGTAAAGTATAAAGTATAGTTCAGTGTTGACGTGAATAATTTGCCTGTGCGAAAAATCGAATGCATAACTTTTTTAAGTCCCTCTGCAGCCAAAAATGTTATCCTTTAAAACTTATCTTTGATAATCAAAATGACATATTTGAGTGTTTTTCCCATGGCAATAATTTATTCATGTCTTAAAATGACTTGAATGTAACTCCACAACACATTAAGTATATGCAGACTCATGAATATGCTAATTAGTCCCCGCCACCATTCAAACCAGCTCAGACCTGCGCCACTTTCACTCAGTTAAGAGAAGTAGTAAACGCTATTCAATGCCAAGTGGAAATATTGTCTAAATGGTTACCGCTATGTCATTCATTGCCATTTCGAGAATGAATCCATGAGATATAATCACTAAAATGATGTCACTCATCTCAGTTCATCGCTATCTCACAAAGTTCCGTTATAATCAATGAAGCTCTAAACTGCTCAATGAATCTCTTATTTACATTGTGGCAACACTTTGTTATAATGAGAGGATTCGCGAATGTGCAGAACTCAGCACTGAACAAAACTCTGGCGATTTGAGCAGTGAGTGGATTTGATTGACCGTGGCGTTCAAGACATCAACAGATATGTCTGTGATTGGCTACAATGCTCAATGCTCAGTGCTCCAAAAATATGTTGTAAATAGAAACCTGTGACCAGATATGAAAAGCCCTGCCCCACACATTGATGGGACTGGTTACATGTTTGTGACGGCAGGAAACAGGGACAGTTTCAAACCATGTTTTTGAGTCTTTGATACACCGCAGTTTAACCCTCAAAGACCGAGACAGCCGCCCGCGGCTAAAAATATCTATTGTTCGTAAATGTTTAATAACTTTTGAACCACTAATCCTATCTGAATGCTTTAAAAAGTGTCGAGAGATTCTCCGCTTTTCGGAGATATCGCATTTGTCTCATTTGGATATTCAGAGGCTCCGTAGCGTACGTGATTACGTCATCACATTTTGACAACATTGATTCGTCAGAAGAAACCAATGCATTTCGTCCTCTGAGCCAAACAGGAACGATTGTTGATGCTTAGTCCCACCCCCGTGACCAGATTGGTTCAAACTTTCACATATTCAACCAATAAACATAAGTTCTGTCAGGACCACTATCGTCAAAATGATAGACACTTAGCATAAGGTTTGGTTTGGCGGTATGGTTCTGTTCTGGGCAAAAAACCTCCCTGCCCATCCATGCAGCCTGTCATGAATGAGCAGGGAGAGCAGCAATAATAACCCCCCCAGGGTTAACAGAACAGAACAAGGCACATATCATTAATGTACTCAATGATATTTAAGTTTCAATACCCGAAGTTTAGGCAACAGCATGTTGCCATATCCTGATAATCGTTAGCATTTAATAACACCTTTAGTAGCCAGATACAACTTTCTAAAGAAAAAAAAATCCAAACTTCAGGTGTTTTTTTTTGAGTACACAGTAAAAAAAACACTCAATTATTGCTTGCATTTTTCTTAAAATTCTGGAAATTCATTAAAGAAACCAAAGGGAAAATTGCGACTTAAAATTAGCTAGACTGAAACTTCAAGTGCTCCTGTTTATAATGATATATGACACTTGATGCTCACTGCTACAATAGGTCTGAAAAAACAAAGAAAATTACAGGTTTGTTAGGTGCCCCAAAAATGTTCTAGGTCTGGGTTAAAGAGGAAAATATAGAAATATACTATTGTAATGATAAAACTGTACTTTAAAATAAAAAAATGATTAATTATAATAATTTTATTCTACACAACATGTTACTATACTAAACTATTCACTTTCAAGTGTTAAACCATCAAGCTTTTTTTTAGCAGAAAACTGCAGGGAGATCTTTAATTGTGTTAGTTGACAGTGGTTTTATAAATGCTTCTTGTTACTGCTAAAATGCTGAAAATGGTCCACAAAAATGTTGGAAATTATACGAATGTAAAAATGAAGTGATCCCTATGCATGTTCCCAAATGCACGTTGTAAGCGACATGCAGAAATGGACTTCATGTGGAGCAACATTTACTGCTCCACAAAAAAATCTAAAAAACACTGTCTGTAAGAACCAGTTGAAATATTACAAGATCTTCTGCATAATCTCATTTATAATTGCTCTTTATTTCATTTTCAATAGGAGAGATGTGGTAAGCGGCAAAACGCGGGCAGTTTTGCTAGCGGCACGCAATCATAGAATATTTCACTGAGCTCATGTCGGAGTGTTGAAAACACGATGAAGATCATTTTAAATGTTATAGAATTCCCGAAGTTGTATGAGCCATCAAAAATCTCTTACAGATATATAACTAAACGAATCCAGAGCATGCGTGTATGTGTCAGTTTGCCAGTTAAAAATGCAATTACGTGTAAAATGTCAAAGTTAACTGCGTCTGACATGAAAACTATGCTAGTCCCATGAAATTATAAATAGCGAATAACACATAAGTTACAAAAGATCCGTTGTTTTATTTATTTAGCTTTTAGTATTTATAAATATGATGTTGTTTGCAACCACCGCCACGAAACCGCTTCACGAACAGCGTCTCTACTGCACAAATCACTTCCACTACGAGAGAAAGTGGCAACTGCGTGGTGATTTCACCGTTTGCCGCGTCCCTTTAGTGTTAGGGATTTGAAACCAGACATGAATGATAAATCAAATCATGTTGTTTATTGAAGAGAGGTGCATTCATATTTTTTTGACTTGATCCAGAATCAATCAAAAAATCACCTAAAAATCACTCAGGATTGTTTTGCGACTACATGGCAACATGCTAAAAAAGCCGAAATCAAATAGGTTACGTAGGAAGTTGCTGGAGCACCACTGAAGGTGCATCGTAATTTATATGGCAGAGAAAACAAGATTTTTTTTAATTCATTCTCACTTGCATATATCCCAGTACTATCTGGGGCAGAGCTGACGAATCGCCATCTTCTCAGAGAATCCATTAGCATCAAAGAGGAATGAAGACCTGCAGTGGTTGTTCTAGAGGCCTGAGTGGGTGTGTGTGTGTGTGTGTGTGTTTCCTCACCAAACCTGCACCCTTATCCTCTTCCCTCAAATGCCACGTTCACATTTTTTGCGACTACATGGCAACATGCTAAAAAAGCCGAAATCAAATAGGTTACGTAGGAAGTTGCTGGAGCACCACTGAAGGTGCATCGTAATTTATATGGCAGAGAAAACAAGATTTTTTTAAATTCATTCTCACTTGCATATATCCCAGTACTATCTGGGGCAGAGCTGACGAATCGCCATCTTCTCAGAGAATCCATTAGCATCAAAGAGGAATGAAGACCTGCAGTGGTTGTTCTAGAGGCCTGTGTGTGTGTGTGTGTTTCCTCACCAAACCTGCACCCTTATCCTCTTCCCTCAAATGCCACGTTCACCCACGTGCCGTAATAATCACCATCTCCAGAGAAAGGGCTCATAACGCCATCTTAATGCCCTCAGTGTCTTCTCCTTTAATCCCGAATCCTCTGCTGCTCGTTTGACATATGGCTGGCTCCGAGCGACGCGGCCCTGCCCCAAATTGTTCACTTCCATGGATTTTGTCAGGATGCCAGCACCTAATAATGAACACAGAGAGCTGGAGAGAACACCTGGTCCTCAAATGCTACCTTTTGAGAGAGCGCAGAAGAAAGAGAAAACACATTATTGCTCGTTTCTGGCCCACACAGCCATCTCCATTTTGCCTCATTAAATTATTGTCTGCAGAATGCTCAATATGTCTTGCTGCTCACTCGAGCTTTCAGACACAATATGTTCCTGGGATTCAACTGCAAACAATGCAACGCTAAATTCAACACACTGAGTCACAAGATGGCCTGAAAGTTGAAACATCATCTCGGCACTATTCTCTATAATATCACTCACACTCGCATGTGTTTTTAAAACGGACCCTTGGGAATGTAAATGAGGCCTGAAGATGGTAATTGTGTTGGGTTGTTATTGCGCTAATATAGTCAGCCACTCTCACTCACATAGATGAAGAATTTTATTTTCTTTGCCAGATGAAGGAAAAAGCTCATGGCTCATGTTTTCCAGTACAAGGAAGCGACAACGGTATTAAACAAGTGTAATTTTTATTATCTTATCTTTTATTTTATTATCTTGTATGTTGTGTAATTAAATATATTTGTAATGCACATTTATAATGATGAAGTTGCAATTTAGTACTTTCAAAATATATTAATTTCAATTGTAATATTGAATAAAGCACTACAGTTAAAATTAGATTATGAAAACATGATAATTTAAAATGTACTTAAGTGCACTTATGTATGTTAAAGTCATGAAAGAGTGCTTGTTTAAGTGGCCTTTTATTTCGTTATTAATACAATGCTAATACAGTTTTTCAAAAAGTAAACTTTTAAGATTTGAGGAACACTACAAGTGCATATTCAATACAATTAAATGCACTTCTTTCTTCTTCTTTTTTTTTTTACAAGGGATAAGCTGTTTTGCTTTAATACGAGGGAAACTTGTTTTTGTTAACATCAGTTGTGCATTAAATTGATATTTCTATTTAAAACATCACTTAGAGTATTTCCAAATTTTTGGAGGGCACTGTACCTTTCAACATCTACATTTTAAACCATCTCTTCTCTCTTTTGTAGGTTTGAATGAATGTTTGCTTAACAATGGAGGCTGCTCACACATCTGTGTGGATCGTCCCATTGGATACGAATGCCAGTGTCCTGCTGGCTATAAGCTCCTGGACAAGAGGACATGTGGAGGTCAGGCCTGGCTCAAAGATGAGATGATTTTGACAGTAAAAGTAAAACTGATTTAACTGAATTTTATACTGGGCAAGAACATGGGCCTTCAGCTTACAGGCACTGTGTTCTGTTCATGTACTAAACAGCTGAATCAAAACACATGGATAACACATGGTACATATGACTTTTGTATTAAACTAAGATCTCACAGTAAGAACTACATTTAAATGAGGTATGTTTAATCTAGTTTGGTCTTGATGTGCACAATGTGCCCTTTTTCAGTCTTTTGCTATATACTGTACGGTGTAGTGAGTGAGTGAGCATGTCTGCAGTCACGTGTGTCTGTTTACTCCACAGATATCGATGAGTGTGAGAACCCTGATGCCTGCAGTCAGATCTGCATTAATCTGAAAGGAGATTTCAAGTGTGAATGTCACCCGGGTTATGAGATGGACCCCGTAAGCAAGACCTGCAAAGCTGAGGGTGAGACATTCCTATAAAAAAACAGATGCTTATTATGATTTCTGACCTCAGCAGAGAATTGTGTTTTTTGTATCTTTATTATCCTTACAATTAAGGTCATTTCCAGGTTTATTTATGCTAGTTAGGTTCTTGTTAAACTAGTTGACCAGAACTCCAATGTTGTAGCATCCAGTATTTTTATTTTTTTCTGGTGAAGGAGTTTGGTTTGTTTGACAGAGGAGCACCTGCTGATTAAGCCACACACACACACACACACACACAGGTTTGTTTTTATGGTTCATGAGGAATCTCCATAGGCATAATGGTTTTTATACTGTACAAACTGTATTTTCTATTGCCCTACACCAACCCTACCCCTAAACCTACCCCTCGCAGGAAACTTTCTGCATTTTTAGATTTTCAAAAAAACTCATTCTGAATTAATTATAAGCCTTTTGAATTACGGGGACACTGAAGATGTCCTCATAAATCACCTTCTCGTTGTAATACCTATGTCATACCCATGTTATTATGCAAATTTGTGTCCTCATAAACCACATAAACAGGCACACACACACACACACACACACACACACACACACTGTATATCTGTGATGGACATGCTCTCTAGTATTTCCAATAAGCTGTCAGCTGAACACAAAGCTCAGAGAGAGAGAGAAGCCCCTTGAACAATAGAATTCCAGCTCATGCACTGTAAAAAGTAATCACTGAATTTACTTAAGAAAAGCGAGTAAACATAACTGATTTTTAAAAATTTGTTGAATTTACTTAATTACACTGTGTTATGTGAACTTTCAGGTGGATGCAATAGTTAAACTAAACAACTTTAGTAAACAGTACTTAAGAGCATCTAGTTTGTTGGATTAAATCCCACTATGTGCCCTAATAACTCTAGACCAGTAGGTGGCGGAAGTGCACCAATAGG
>NW_015505861.1:138577-147312 GCF_001515645.1 Sinocyclocheilus grahami
AAGACATACAATTTTAAATGTAACGCAGGGAATTCTGGGAATGTCAATTTACGGTTATTCATTGTAAATTATACGGTATTTTTCACTTCCAAAAACGGTATACTACCGTAAAATTGATGTCCAATACATGTAATGTCCAATACAGTTTTTCACCGTATATAGTAGGGGAATTTACCGTTAACCATTTAACAGGCTTTTACTGTAGCATTTTACCGTTAAATTCACGGTCATTTTTTACAGTGTACATACATACATACATTCATATAAATGCAATAGATTGATCGAACATAACAGTGAAACTTTACATTGTTAGAAAATAATTCTAATTCCAAAAACACTATTTTCTCTTTATAAAAATAAAAAAAAAGTCATTATGGTTTCCATATATATATATATATATATATATATACACACACATATTTGTTACGAAGAACCGCAACATTAAAGGACTTGCATGGACACAAAATAAATAAATACATTTTATATATATATATATATATATATATATTTTCTCCCTTGGTGCCCACTTTTAACCTTATCAGTACAATATAACAGACTATATTTCTCACCCTTGCATTGTGCCTTCAAGTCTTCTATGTAAATTTCTTCTTTGCATGTCAAATTAGATACAGTGTCTTCAAATGCCTTTTTCTCATGCCTGTTTGCAAGTTTTCAGATTTCCCTCTGGGTCCTATATGCATTTCATCATTTATATGTTATAAAAGGATGGTACATTTGTAAAACTGCATTAGAGGATCATAAAACAAAACAAGTCTGTTCTAAAAAGTGTCATAAAAATATAAAAAACCTTATAATATGTTGTATCCTCTCATGAGTAATCATAACAACAGTTTAAATGCATTATAATATTTACTTATTTGTGGTTATTGCTTTTAAGATTATGATGATTCATAATACACAATGAACACAATGCATCCACTTAACTTACAATGGATTATATTTCCTATAGTTATAGTGCATTATAAGTCTCATATCTTGCCATCGTTAACTTGTTACTTTACTTAAAGCAGACAAAGACCACTTATAAATAACAATAACAACAACAATAAGAAGAAAAAATATATATACAGTATTTATTTCTTAAACAGCCATGCGATCGAATATCTGATCAGATGAATGTGTAATATGACAAATTTGATTTAACTATATTTATTGTAATATCAGTAAGATAGTAAGATACTGTACAGATCTTAAATAAATAATGTCAAGATATGAGACTTATAATTAAGCGGATTTATTAAAATAGAAAAACTGAAATATCACATGGTCCTAAGTATTCAGACCCTTTGCTCAGTATTTAGTAGAAGCACCCTTTTGCTCTAATACAGCCATGAGTCTTTTTGGGAAAGATGCAACAAGTTTTTCACACCTGGATTTGGGGATCCTCTGCCATTCCTCCTTGCAGATCCTCTCCAGTTCTGTCAGGTTGGATGGTAAACGTTGGTGGACAGCCATTTTTAGGTCTCTCCAGAGATGCTCAATTGGGTTTAAGTCAGGGCTCTGGCTCTTTTTCAGCTGCAGGGACAGGACGACTGGTTGCAATCGAGGGAAAGATGAATGCGGCCAAGTACAGGGATATCCTGGACGAAAACCTTCTCAAGAGTGCTCAGGACCTCAGACTGGGCCGAAGGTTTACCTTCCAACAAGACAATGACCCTAAGCACACAGCTAAAATAACGAAGGAGTGGCTTCACAACAACTCTGTGACTGTTCTTGAATGGCCCAGCCAGAGCCCTGACTTAAACCCAAGTACCAACAACGAGTTTATTGGGAGTTTGAGTTCGGGAGCCGACAAGGCCAAAACAACAAACAAAATGTTCTTAGTTTTTAAACCTTACCTAACCAAAAGAAAAGAAAAGAAAGTACAGCCCAAAAAAAATTAGATCAGAAGGTTTTACAAACCGAAATGGTGTCAGGCTCCTTACTATCCCAATTTTTTGTATTTACAATATTTACAAGCCAAGCAAAACCAAGTTTAGAGGGCAATCTAAAAATCAGTGTCAAACAGGCAAAGGGGGTCAAATACACCAGCAGATATTTTGCTACAACACTTTCGCAAACAAAACACAAAATAAACAGAGCCACTTGTGTAATCTGATTCACAATCTTATCATTTTTGAATCAGTGTATTATTTTTTGTTATAAATGATATTTTATTTTAAAAAAATATTTTATATAGTTCTATATAAATTATATAGTTATGCTATGAAATATTACGTTTTAAATATTTACATAAATATTAAGTTAAACAACATCGATATTATTAATACATGTAAAATATTTACAGTACAGTAGACAGATAGATGTATGTATATAATTTTAACATTTAATAAAATATTCTGGTGCACTGTCAAGGATCATTAAATGTTAACTTAATTTTTATGTATCCTAATGATTCTGAAAACATATGGGTTAATGATTCTGTGCTGCTTGATCTTTAATTAATTTTCTTTCTTTTTTTGTAATAAATGATATTTTATTTAAAGAAATATTATATTTTAAAATGATGTATCTTCTATGTGTATATACCATAGTTACCATAGTTCATGACTATAAACACAAGTTTAGTTTCTCTGAGAGAAGAGTTCATGGACAGAAAGCTTTTCTTTGTTTCGAGATAGAGTCATCTCTGAACTCTCTGGGATCACTTGTCTTTGTGCTTGTTTTAGGAAAAAGCCCTTACCTGATGTTCACAAACAGGCACGAGATCAGACGCATTGACCTGGTGAAGAGGGACTACACACAGGTGGTTCCTACTCAGAAGAACGCAGTGGCCATTGATATCGACGTTGTTGCCAACCGCATGTACTGGTGTGACCGTTTCCAGCACAAAATATACAGGTGACCTCATCTTGACCTTTTGGTTATTATGCTGTAAATATGGAAGCGGTTTAGCTGAGCACTTAAAAGGAGAGCCAGGACTCATTTAACAGCAAAGTGCTGCTTCACATGCTTGTGATGTGTTAATTATTTTAAACTCAGGAGATATGACTCAATTTATTTACATATCCCTCCCTCACACACTCAGACCGTTACTCTCAAGATAACACTCTCTCTAGTGAAATTAATTCAAACGAGATGCAGAGAGGCAGAAAAACAGCACTTACGAAACATTTTAATTGCCATATTACTGAAACAGAGATTATGTAGGTGTTCCAATCAGAAGTGATCATGCTTATGTTTCTTGGGAATATGCACTGTATGTATGTACACACTACTGCTCAAACGTTTGAGGTCAGTAAGATTTTTTATTTTATTTTTTTAAGAAGTCTCTTATGCATTTATTTGATTATTGTGAAACATTATTACAATTTAAAATTATTAAAAACAGTTTTATATTTTAATATATTTTAAAATGTAATTTGATTCCTGTGATCAAAGCTGAATTTTCAGCATCATTACTCCAGTCTTCAGTGTGACATGAGCCTTCAGAAATCATTCTAATATGCCGATTTGCTGCTCAAGAAACATTTCTTATTACCAGGTTTTGCTGCTTATTTGTCTGATTGTGTGTAAACTGTGATCAAACATTCAAAAGAACAGCATTTATTTGAAATAGAAATCTTTTGTACATTATAAACGTCTTATCTGGCACTTTGGATAAATTGGATGCATCATTTGTGAACAAAAGTATTAATTTCTTCACAAAAAAAAAACAACTTGCAGACAATTCATGTTAATGTACAAATTCTTGCAAAACTCCCTGAAACTGATCAATTGTTGCAAAAAAATAAAAATAAATAAAAACTGACAAAAAGTATAAACATAAATAAATGTAACATGATGCACTTTTAATGAATGAAACATCAGTAACTACATGGGTTAAGGTAAGGTTTAGGGGTAGGTTCAGGGTTAACTAAATACCTAGTTATTACCCAGTTATTGTAATCACTATAATAAGTACATAGTTTGTACACACGAAACATGAATGTAAAATAAAGTGCTACCATTATTTTTGTCAATTAACTTGTCTGTTATTTGTGAATTAAAGGGGTCATATGATGCGATTTCAATGTTTCCTTTCTCTTTGGAGCGTTACAAGCTCTTGGTGCATAAAGAAGGTCTGTAAAGTTGCAAAGACTAAAGTCTCAAATCCAAAGAGATATTCTTTATAAAAGTTAAGACTCTGCCACGCCCCCCTAAAACGGCTCGTTCTAACACGCCCCCACATATCTACATCACGATGTGGGAAGATTTGCATAACACCGCCCAAATGTTCACGCAAAGAAAGAAGGCGCAACTTTTATTCTCGCTGTAGTATGCCGTGTGTTTCGTTGTGAAAGCGAAACTATTTTGTTTGGCCTTCCAAAAGAGGACACGACTAGAAATCAGTGGTTAAGTTGTATTTACAACACTGTTCCAGAACAGTTCAACCCAAATATTCAGATGTGTGCAGCACATTTTATGGAGGACTGTTTCCTGATCCTGGGAGAGTAGACTACAATGCCGGCTGTTCTGACTCACAGACTGTAAGTACGTTTTCATATTTAAAGAATTTGCCACTGATGATTCAAACGAGAGTTTTGAGCAGTGTAGAGTAGCATATCTCATCGATATTTGCAGACATAGTTTTATAGTTACGTGGCGCGATGCAACGTGTAAAAAGACAGTATGACGGTGCTTTCACACCTGTAGATCGATTGCTTTGTTTCCAAACAGGGATTCAGATTATTACAATGTTGCTTTTTATTCTTGGAGCGGTTCGCTTTCACACGGCAAAGTTTCTAAACGGACCAAATTTGTTAATACAAGTCCACGTGCGAGTAAACTGTTCTCTCATTGGTCAAAGTTCCACAGTTTATTTTCTGGGATTCCACTGAGCTGTCACGCATGTCATCCATCAGGATGGAACGATAACAGCTTCGCGGGCTTATTGTTGTTGTTGTTTTTTTTTTGTAGCTGTCGTTATAATAATTTATCAATTTTGAGCAGGAGTCCAGGATTGATTGGGAAAACATTTTTAAAATGCACCTACAAAGAAGAGCAATAAGACGGCATTATAAAATAAAGTGCTCTTTGATTTTTGAATGGCAAAGACGTGCTCACCCACAGACATTCACAGGTTAATTTTGAGGTATTAGCAAAACAACAAAGCTGATGCTTTTCACGGAACTTACGTAATTACCCATCATAAATTGTGATATAGCCTGGTTCGTTGGTCCGTTGGATCGGATTGCTTTCTCACTACAACCGTACCACTCCAGAGTTCATTTTCAATCGCGCCAAGACCACCTCGTTCAGGCGATCTCGGACCGATTGTTTTGGCACGGATCGGAGTGCGATTGCCGTGTTCGCATATGCCCAAACGAACCGAGCTAAGAGGGGAAACGCGCCAGGTTCCAAAACAACAGGCCAGGTGTGAAAGCACCCTAAGTCATTATAATCCGTAATTATGTCCCCACTGGATGCAACAAATGCCTCGTTTATAATGGGTTTTAATGTTTTTGTCTCGTCGCTCCGGTCGGCCAGGGCATCACAGTATGGCAAGGGGCGTAACATTTCCGTCACACGCTTGAGGTATTCGGCCAATCACAACGCACTGGATAGCTGGCCAATCCCAGCACACCTCGCTTTTCAGACTGATGAGCTTTGTAAAAATCGACGCGTTTCAGAAAGGCGGGGCATAGAGGAGAAACAATAATGTACAGTATGTGGAAAATAATGTGTTTTTTTAACCTTAAACCACATAAACACATTTCATTACACCAAATACACAAAATAATGTTCTTTTTAGCAACATCATATGTAGCAACATCAACATCAACACTTTTGTAAAACTCCATTATCAAAAAAAAAAAAAGGATTTTTAGCATAATGACAGCAGCAATGATAAAAACAGCAAAATACCATGGGGTTAAAAATGTTATTAAAAAGTTTGTAACGACTGATTGATTCTTCCTTCAAAGTGCCCTGTGTAGACAGTAGATCAAGCACACTGTGTAATGTAATACAGGAAAGGTCTTGACTCTTGCCATATGAAGGTCTGGCCCTGTTACAAATTCATTTAAAACTCGCAAAGAACCTCTTGACTCATTTTTCCACGGTTCATCTCCCTTTCCTCCTGATTGCACATTCCATGTGATCTCGCTAATTGGGGACATTCACTTTCCTAATAATAGATACCTCTGCGGCTGCCCAAAATGATGTGCTATCTTATTAAATGGCAGAAGTCTGCTCCTGCCCTCTCTCTCTCTGCCTATCATTTGTCTCTTTTGGACTTATAAGTGAGGATAAAGTTCAAAGTCATTAGATGTAACTGCTCCGCTGTGAGCTTGAACTAGTTTGGGATGATATTGAAGCTGATAATAGAAGGCTGAGGGGTGAGTTGAGGCCCTACAGGGCCATTCATTCATTTGGACACCTGTGGCACTCATGAACACTTCAGATCATGTGAAGATCTGTAAAGAAAAGCACTGAGTATTAGAAAGGGATTTTAGTTAAAACTGTCCAGAATCTCAACATAAATGCTGTTTAATAAAACAGAGAAATAGAAAGCATGCTTCAGACAAAAGGATTATGTTAGTAACTGACCAGAGGTTTATTGCATACTGTACATTATATAGGTCTTCTATGTTTATTACATGTAAAATATGTGAAACAATATGCAAAACACAACAATAAACGTTTTCCAAACATAGTATGCTATTTTAGTGGGCCTTCCATTGACATATTTTTTGTGAATTTCAGGATATCACCAAAGAAAAGGGTGTTTGGAAATGCCAAAATGCAAATAAAAAACATTTTAAAGCATAAAAAGCAGTTACTGACATTCCATTCATTGGGGTCAGTAAGTTTTTTTTAAAGAAAATTATACTTTTATTCAGAAATGGTGCATTAAATTGAAAAGTGGCAGTAAAAACGTTTATAATGTTACAAATATATGCTGTTCTTTTAAACTTTCTATTAATCAAGGAATCTGGAAAAAAAATGTATCACAGTTTCCACAAAAAATATTAAGCAGCAAAGGTTTTCAACATGGATAATAATAAAACATTTTCTTGAGCAGCAAACCAGTATATTAGAATGATTTCTGAAAGATCATGTGACACTGAAGACTGGAGTAATGATGCTGAAAATTCAGCTTTGCATCACAGGAATAAATAATATTTTAAAATATATTAAAATAGAAAACAGTTATTTGAAATTATAATAATATTTTACAATATTACTATTTTACTGTATTTTTTTAATCAAATAAATGCATCTTCGGAGAGCATAAGAGACTTCTTTCAAAAACATTGAAAACAATTTTACTGGCAACAATTTTTGAATGGTAGTACTTGTATGTGAATTTGGGGATACTGCAAAAAAATGCTTAATGGAAATGACAACCAAGATGCAAATATTGCATTAAAAACATGTACAGTTGTGAATATTACATTCACTGACAGCATTTTTGGCTTTTACATGTTTTACAAAATAGATGTCAATGAAAGCAGTTTGTGGGCAGAGGATTTTTCCTCATTCTATCACTATGTATAAAACAATCACAACTGAAGTCATGTGATTTGACTGTTCGACTCGGCGTCTAGTAGCAGAACCTCTAATTTTCTGCATGTCTCTGCAGTGCTTACATCCACGAGGCGAGCGACCCGTCTCGACACGTTACTCTGATCGACTCCGATCTGCATTCCCCTGAGGGTCTGGCACTGGACTGGGTCCAACACAACCTCTACTGGACCGACTCTGGTGACAGAACCATCTCCGTGGCTTCAGCGGATGGCAGCAGGAGACGCGTGCTGATCAGCACTGATCTGAGCGAACCACGGGCCATCGCTGTGGATCCAGAGAGAGGGTGAGCAGCTATCAGACACATATCCAAATGACAAAACCACAAAAGGCCAGACTGCCTTTAAAGGTCACTGAGATGATAAGAGAAGCTTTCAGTGACATGCACATGGAGGCTGTGGAGTCTTAGAGAGGAAATGTTATTGAATTATCTTAATCCATAGAGATAGCCTTACCGCCACATTAATAGTTTCAAACATGCTGTTGTTTGCTTACAATAGTGAATGCCACAAAATTGTCCTTTTGTTAATGGACAAACTTATTTTAATAAGTCATTTAGGGCTGCTTTGATAGCTTTGACTTTTGTTATTGTCAAATAAGAGTCTTGACAGTAAAAAAGAGAAAAATCCTTTACACATCTTTTACTTTTGAAAAGCTTTTATACCATTTTCGAGAAAAGTTAAATTAAAAAAAAAAAATGTTATGTGCAACCATCAAGTGAAAGGTCATAACATATTTCCTGATACACATGTGTGTGCACATCTTAATGATTAGTTTCAAAAATATTTTAAACACATTTTCAAGATTTAAAAAAAAAATTTGCAACTATCATGAATTATTAATTTATAAATATCATTACATTTTTGGAGAATCAAACCCCATGACACACAGTGTTCTTATTATTAACTAAAATGAGAACTAAAACAATACAAAAAAATCTGAAATATTGCCTTGGCAACTAACTGAAATAAAATGTTTTTTAAAGTACTAAAATTACTAAAACTGGAATAAAAATTAATTCAAACTAAATAGAAATATAAAACTGAATATAAAATTTAAAATAAAAAGGACAAAAGCACATAACAAATTTGCTAAAACTTATAACAAACAAACAAAAAACATCAATATTCAGATTTTGTGTTACATGGAGATTTACATGGATATATATATATATATATATATATATATATATATATATATATATA
>NW_015505861.1:147576-173780 GCF_001515645.1 Sinocyclocheilus grahami
TATATATATATATATATTGGTGAATGCTTTGTTTTCACAGGTTCATGTATTGGTCTGACTGGGGCATCAGGGCCAGAATTGAGAAGGCTGGCATGAACGGTGTCGATCGACAGGTGTTGGTGTCTGAGGACATTGAGTGGCCCAATGGAATCACACTCGGTAGGTACTGTTATGGTTATTCCCTTCTGTTATTGGTGCTCTATGGAAAGAGGAAGATGAATGTTATTGAGATGTCTTGTGTCTAAAACGGTTGAGCTTTATGCACTCTAAATGAATCAGTAATTGTTTGACAGTAGCATTGTGTCTCTGAATGCAGATGTGGTTGGTAAGCGCTTGTACTGGGTGGACTCAAAGCTGCACCTGATCTGCAGCGTGGATTTAAACGGGGCCCATCGCAGAGTCATCCTGTCCTCCAGAGAGAGACTCGGCCATCCGTATGCCCTCGCTGTGTTCGAGGTGAGTGAGTCTCCTAAATACCTGTGTGTCTCAGTTTCTTCTATTTCTTTATAAACTGTGTGTGTGTGTGTGTGTGTGTGTGTTTATATGCATGTGGTTAACACCAGCTAGTCTGTGTTTGTGTGTATTTATCAATCCATTACAGTGAATTTAACCACTGCCCAAGGCTGTCCAGCACTTAATAATAACTCCCACTCACACTGCTGAGAAGCCCTGGTCATATCGCTCACACACAGGCAGGGCCGACTGGAGAGTATGTAAATGAATGTGTGCGTGTGTGTGTGTGCGTGCGCGTGTGTGTGTGGTCAGTATCTTACAGCCGAGTTAGCATTAAAGCCTTTCTTATTTTCTCTTTATGATTTATTAATATAGCAGCATTTTCAAAGCTGCAGGACTGTGATATAGTCCAGATACATTTTTTTCCCCTTCATAAATCAAAAGCTAAATCAAGCATATCAAGATCAGATCACAGTTTTAGTAATGCTCAGAGCCAAATTTTAACCATAAAACAACTAGAATTTTTTTTAAATATTGATTTTTCAATAGCCAATGGCAATATCAGGAAAGCAGATATAATGCAGATATTTAATTTAATGAATGAGAGATTTATGCCATTTTACTGGTTTTTGAGCTTTCTAATGGATTGTGCTGATTTACACTACCATTCAAAAGTTTGGTGTCAGTAAGATTTTGTTAAAAGTCTCTTGTTCACTAAGCCAAACATTGTGAAATATTATTACAGTATTCTTGTGATCAAAGCTGAATTTTCAGCATCATTACTCCAGTCTTCAGTGTCACATGATCCTTCAGAAATCATTCTAATATGCTGATTTGCTGCTCAAGAAACATTTCTTATTTTTATCAATGTTGAAAACAGTTGTGATGATTAATATTTTTGTCTAAACTGTAATATATATTTTTTTCAAGATTCTTTGTTTAATAAAGGTCAAAAAGAATAACATTTATTTGAAATATTCGTCTTGAAAAGTCCACCCTTACTGTCACTTTTGATCGATTTAGTGTATTTAGTAACTTAAAAATGTTGGAAGTTTGGAACTGTAAGAAGGACTGAATAATATGATGATCAGGGTGCGAACTACGGGGGAGCTAGGGGGAGCTCGGCTCCCCTTAATAAGACATGGGCTCCCCTGAAAACGTGATTTGTGAAATTTTGGGAGGTCTCAAAAAATATTGACTGTGTTATTTTGACGTGCAATTTCAGTTTGTGTAATGTGATCATCGTGGATTATTATGTGTAAAATTGCAAATATAGCATTCATTCAAGCATGACGGCGATTTAAACCTAATTAACTTCAATAAAGATAACTATACATGCTATTCTTGTCATGAGCATCAAGGTGAGGGCGCTGCGGTGCAAATTCCACTCATGTTTAGTACTTTAACTCAAAGATTCGTAGAAAAAATATAAACGTTGGACTCTGTGGTCGATTCTGTGTTAAGGTAAGGCATGTTATTCGCAATTATGTGCTGTGGCTGGGTTGTTATAGGTCTGCGTGACTCTCGATGTCTTAGGCCTAACTGAACGGATGAATTATGGTATTCTTCTGTAGCCTGACGACGAGAAACTTTACGTTAACCGTTGTTCAACGGTTGCTCAAAGACAGCCTGATGCTTTGTTTATCGACTATTTGTGGGTGGCTGTTTGTTGTTTCACCTAGCAATTTGTGTCGATAAAGTATAATAGGATAAATCCTGAATAGTGATTTATCCTATATAGTGCTTGCATAAAGCAAGTAGTGCATACAAAGATACATAACAGCTAAGTTACAAGTGTAAGTCATTGTAAGCCCTTTTTTGAGGCACGCGCAAGCGCACAAACCTGTGCGTATGCTGATGAAAAGCACTTGGCACGGCAGTTAGATTTGTGGGAGGCTTACTGTAAGGAAGCAGGAAAAGCCAAGCTCTCCCTGTGGGAGTTGTTTTTCATAGTTATAAAAGAAAAAAAACTTGGGCTCCCCCAAAGACCACGGTATAGTTCGAACACTGGTGATGATATATCAATCTATTCATATTACATATATTACATGAAATGAACAAGGATGTCCATTAACCCACTGTTAATTTAATCAGCAGGCATGCTTATTGGGTACAATTGGTCTCAAAATAGACAGATATCAGCAATATAGTTGCCCTGAGTGATATATATTATCTATCATTAAAACATCTATAGAAATGCCATGTTTAGGTGAGTGGCTGTTATGGGCTGTGGAAGACTGTGGAAATTGATTGAAGATGTCTCTGAAGATACTTTAAATGTAAAACTGAAACATGCTCAGAATTATTAATGTTCAAAATCCTACTTCAGTGATGTATTGTATTTTATGTGGGACAATTCCCTTTAATGTTTTGCTGCTTAAGCTCAGCGGTCTCCATGGTAACGTAGGGATGGGTCCTGGGCAGAGTTATGATAGGCAGAAAGAAGATTATAGTATTTTCACACAAGCCCGGCTCAAGTAGTGGTGAGCACACTAATCTTAGATTGACTTCCTCTCACAGCAGAGCAGGGCTGAAGGCTGAAGAGCTGTAGTCTTATACACCTACACATCAGCCGCAGAATTAAAGGTCTTGCTGGACAGAGAATCCTGCTGTGGATTTCACCCCAGTAACAGAGCTTCTTCTACAGAAAACAATGTGGGACTTTTTAATGTGGAACTTTTTCTTAGCAGCTTAATTGCTTGTGTGAGACTAGGCAGTTGTTGTTTTACGCAGGATGCTCTTTATTAAATTGATTTCCATTGTTTCAATCAAACTTCAATATCTATGATGCAAGCAGATGAAGAGATGCTTTGCCTGGTTTGTCTTCATTTTCTGAGTGATGTTTTCTGATTGTATGTGTGTTTACATCACTATATTTCAACAAACTAATTACCTGAAATAATAAATGTTAGCATTCTAAATATGTCCCCCACCATTGTGCTATAGTATAATATTTCAATGTGTTTGGAAGTGAGGAGAACTTTTAAGGCAATCAGATTTTCCCTGCTAGCCATTTAGCAATGCTCTAAAACCACCTATAACACCTTAGCAAAAATGTATAAACCACCTAGGATGTGTTAGCAACCACCTAGCAATGCCCTAGAAACCACACTGACCACTGAACACTTCACTGTGCCGCTTGCTTGCTGCTCACTCACTTAACATGTGATTGACATGTGACGTTTTGTGACCATTTAAAAGAATGAAATGAGCTGTGTTGTACTTAAATACATAAATTACAGTCGTAAACATTGCTGCCTAGCAACACCCTAGCAGCTGTGCAGAATACCATAGCAATACTCTAAAAACCCCAAGAACACTCTAACAATCACTCAGGACACCCTAGCAATGCACTAGAAACCAGCGAGGACACCCTATCAGCTACTTACCAACACCCTAAAATCTCTCCAGCAACCACTGAAAACACCCTAGCTATCAACTAGAAATGCCCTAAAACCACCCACAGCACCTTAACGCCATAGCAATCAAAACAGGATACCCTACATTCTAAACCCCACAAAAATCTTCTAGCATTGATCAAGGAACTACCTAGAACAGGGGTGGCTAACATCAGTCCTGGAGAGCCACAGTCCTGCAGAGTTCAGCTCCAAACCAAATCAAACACAATTGAACAAGCTAATCCAGGGCTAAGGGTTACTAGAAAGGTACAGGGAGGTGAGTTTTAATCAAGGTTGGAGCAAAACTCTGCAGGACTGTGGTTGCCCCCCCTGACCTAGAACATCCCAGGACACCCTAGAAATCACTCAGCAACACTCTAAATCAGGCATGGGCAAACTCGGTCCTGGAGGCCCATTGTCCTGCAGAGTTTAGCTCCAACCCTGATCAAACACACCTGAACAAGCTAATCAATGTCTTCAGGATTACTAGAAGGCTACAGGCAGGTGAGTTTTATCAGTGTTGGAGCTAAACTCTGCAGGATAGTGGCCCTCCAGGACCGAGTTTGCCCATGCCTGCTCTGAACCTTCCAATAACACTTTAGCAGCCACCTACAACACCCTAGCAACCACCTAGCCATTCAATAAAACAACCCAGAACACCTTAGTAACACCATGGAAACCATCTAAGACACCTTAGCGACAACACAGAACAACACTCTAAACCCTCCAATAATAGTATAGAACCCATCTAGCAATCCTCTAGCAACCCCCCACAGCACCCTATAGCTATCATCTAGAAATGCCATAAAACCACACAAAATACACTAGCAATGCCTTAGAATCCACCCTAGCACCTTAGCAACACCTTAGAAACCAACTAAGAACACCCTAGCCACAGTTCCACCTAGAAATGCTCTAAAACCACCTAGAACACCCTAACAACACCATAGAAACCACCTAAGACACCCTAGCAACCACCTAGCAGATTTCTTTTCTTAAGGACATGTGAAAATCTTGTGTTGATTGTTGTGTGTCTCCTTAGGATCGCGTGTACTGGACAGACCGTGAGAAGGAAGCTGTCTACAGCGCAAACAGACTCACAGGACAAGATGTGACCAGTCTTGCCGAGCACCTCAATGACCCTCATGATATAGTGGTTTTCCACGGGCTGAGCCAGCCTGCAGGTGTGTGGACTTCAACTCAGCTATTTCTATTTATTTGAAGTCCCTTTTTGACATTTTGACTTTTGACGTTTTTAATCCACCTTATGAAATCCACTATCAAATTTGTTCCTTTTGTAATCCAATAAGTGTCAACAGCTTACAGTTAAATATTAATCATAGTTTAAGGCTCCACAGACTGAAGATGAAGTGCATTTGTGGCCCATGTGGCTTACAGAATGAGAACGCATTTCCACTGATGGATGATTAATCATTGTGTGTGTGTAGCTCCTGACAGCTGTAACCTGAGCGGCGTGACTAACGGAGGCTGTGACTTCCTGTGTCTGCGAGCTCCTCAGATCAGTGAACACTCACCCAAATACACCTGCGCTTGCCCTGACGGTGAGGAGCTCAGCCCTGACACACGCCAGTGTGTACCCGGTAAGCTCATCACATTGTACCTAATGCCGTGTCCTGACCAGGCAGGTTTTTTTGAACATCAAAGAAGATATTTGAAGAATGCTGGTAAAGACAGAGTTGCTGGTAGCCATTAACTTCCATAATAGTTTTTTTCCATACTATGAAAGTCAGTGGCTACTGGCAACTTATTTTTATTTCCCCATGACTAACCTCTCTCCCATCATTGTACCGCCAGTGCAAAATGAGACTGGCATCACACCTACTGCCCCCATCAATTTCACCATGGAGACAGGGGCTGGCCGGGCACCAGAGTCTCCTGCAGCAGTGACATCTCAGTCTGACAGTATGGCTGAAACCACTCTCTCATCACTCCTCACCTCCAGTCCAGAGGAACTGGCCGTCTCCTCTAATACTACAGCAGAGCACAGTCCTACACAAGCATCCAGCACCAAACCAGACAGCTTGAGCAACCTGTCTCATCACTGTAAGTGTGGGTCTGTGTGCTTTCATGCACAGGAGGAACCTCAATGAAGCCTTTGCTAAGCCATCCTAGTTACTGTTGACGAGCTTACAGAGTGTTTCAGAGGACTGATTTCCATGAATGATTTTTGGCAAAATATGCTCATTAAATGGAAGTTTGTGTTATTATGTGGGTTGGAGTGAAATGCTTTGAGTGCAAAACTGCTAATCAGAAATACCAGCTAACAGCTTACTCAGTGAGAAAATGCCATCAACGTGATTTGGTTACTGTTGCAATTTCAACCTTTCTAATCAGAATATAAAGTTTATGGAGAAATATGGAGTTTTCAACCTCAGGATATTGTTTTTATTTTTTGGAAATATGGTTAAAATTACTCATATGTACCTGGAAAATACTTGTGTTCTGGGAAGTAGATTCTGGTCAATACGTTTTTATGCCATGGCCAATAACTGAGAAATGGCTGATATTATGCTTTTATTTTACTATTTTGTTTAAAGAAATAAAAAGTAAAACACAAAAACGAAAATATATATATATATAAACTCCACAAGTGAATTTAAGATTTTACATTATTATATTATACAGTGTAAAATGGATATTCATTTTCAGATTTGTGAATGATTATATTTAACCAGAGGCGAACCAAGATGGGTGCCCCAGGCAAAATTAATAGATGAGGCCCTTCTAAAAGATTATTTTGTTAATATATCTTCGTTACATATATATATATATATTTATACAACATATAAATAGTAGTTAAAACACATATAATAGAACATAAATTGTTTATTTTTTTAAACAAAGTGCTTATTCTTTAACAAAACATCAATCTTCATCTTTATGGCAGAAGATACAACTGACAGCCTCTCTTGGTTCATTGTTGACCTGAGGTATGTTATTATCAGCTTTACTAGTTTTATTAGTTGACAACTAATTATGTTAACTCAACTAATTTAATGTAGAAGAGCTAAAGAAATAATGTCAACTAAGTAAATGTAATTATATTTATTTATATTGATTCGTGGGCTCCCCACTGGCAGCACGACACTGTACCCAGGGATGCAATCTAATCAGGGGTGACAAAGACGAGCACCCCCCCCCCCCCCCCCCCCCCCATAATTTAAAGCCTTTATTGTTATTTTTTTAACTCTGCCAAAACAAATTCACTTTAAATGTTCACTTTCAGAAGATGGGGGAAAAAATTGTCTCCTGGTGGAAAACAAAGACTTAAAATTGAAATTACCATTATATCCAGTAGATGGCAGCAGAGGATCACCCGTTAGCTCAATTGCCATTTCAACTCCCTAGTTTTTTTCATGTCTTGCTTTTGGATTTATTATAAAATGACTATGAAATATAACAAGTGCAGGAACTCACAAAGTCTCATGTCATTTAAAAATAAATAAATAGGCCCAGACACCAACAGCCTAGTATGGTAAATTATGTAAATACCTAACTAGTACTATTCAACTACTAATTAAGTTAATTATTAATGGTATAGTAATTAAATAATGCATTAAATATTTTGGCATTTTTTTTAGATTTAATTTAGAAATTAATTTTTTCAAACATTGCCTAAAAAGGACACATCAAAGGTGAGCTTTAAGTTATCTTTATCTGTAGAAGCTGCTAAAGGCAACACAGACTACAGTTGCTGCTGTAGTTTTGTTTCTCTGAATATACTCTGCATCACTTGAAGCACAGCTCTGGCTTGTCAGATAGTTTGTTCCGTCCATTGCTACAGTTATCACCGTCAATCGCGGATCAATCTGGCGGATTCACTCACGTAATTTTTTACACTCGCGATTGTCATTCCTGAAACAGTATACGTGGACGGTCCTCTTAAACTTTTCTTCAAACTGTGAATGTAGTATGTAAGAGACACCGAGCAAAGGGCGCTTCCATTATGGCGCAATTGTCCAAGCTTACTCACGCGAAAACTCCTGATATAATCAATAACTAACCACACAATGAATATCTTATTTACATTGTATATGCTTTCTTTTTGTCTTGTTATAATAGGAAGATCTGTGAGCGTGTAGAACTGCATAAACTTGCGAAAACAAAAATTAGATCATAGTGGATTATGACTAACCTACAGTAAACGCCTCTGATTGGCCACTGCTTTCAACAGAGATGCCTGTGATTGGCTACAATGCTCAACGCTGCAAAACACGTTGTAAATAGAAACTTTTGGTTTCGTAATTCGAAACCAGAGCACGCACACAAAAACATACATGATCGTTTGAAAGCGGGTGACTTCGAGCGGGTATAGAATTGAGTTGGTACAATTCTAAAAACTAAGCGGATCTACACGAATCACACAAATGACCCATTTTGAATTCAAAACGAATTCAAAAATTTCATCAAAAGGTGACAAGTTTGCATCCCTAGTACCGAAACTTGCCAAGCGGTGTCGCTGGTGATGTGCGCATCTTTCCCAGTACCACCTATAATATGCTGCTGCTAAGTGTAACCCTAGCTAATCTGTTTCCCAGTAACCCTATTAGTAATTGGACTATTACCAGTAATTCATCTTGCAAATAATTAAATGAAAATAAGCTGGAATTAACAACAAAAACATTTGTTTGTCATATAATTATCCTTAAGTCAGTCTTATCTCCATTTACTGCTGTCATGTTTCCTCTATTCTTCCTCTTCTTGCTTTTTTCCGCTTCTGGCTGCCAGACGGATAAGTCCTCTTTATGTTTAAATTAGCAAATGCACGAGTAGCTGTGCCAGTTTGAAAACGGCGGCCGATGCATCACGAGGAAAAAGCAAGCAGATCTAGCATAACGCGAGAGGGGGGGGGGTGCAGATGTATTGCTCCGTTATATTAATAATGACATTTTTGATTGTTCAGATGGTCAGCTGTCGGAGGCCCCCTCAATTGCCTGCTTGCCTGCCCTATTGATACGCCTCTGCATTTAACAGTATTATTAAATTGTTTTTTGAAAGATTACCTTTGAGTTTTAGATTATAGAAGGGTTATTATAGTTAACTAAACCCATAAACTTAAAATTATTTTATTTCAGCTATTTCTCAAGACAACATTTCTCATTTTCATTTAGTTCAACTTGTACTAAAAACTGAAATAAAAAATTAATAAATAAAAAAAAACTATGTAGACATATTTACAAAACTAATAAAAATGTCAAAATCAAACAACATAATTACTAAAATGTTCACTAAAATTAAAGAGAGAAAATATATTTTTTAAATAATTTACAATTTTAATAAAAATTATAATAGTATATTTATTATACTGAAATAACACTGGATAATACCAGAGGTGATGTAAAATAGGGTAAATGAGCTGCACAATTAAATATTCAAAATCGACCGATAACTGATATGGTAATGATTTGTGATATCAACAATGCTGTCTATCAGAAATGCATTAAGATAAAGATAAACCTATAAACAACTCATGCAGGTAATTCATGTGGCTTGGCTCCAGAAGTTCACCAGGATTTCAAAATGTTCATTTAAAAATTGGTAAAAATGTTTTAACAGTTTTTACATACTGTAATGTTCCTTTAGATCAGGGGTGTCAAACTCAAATACTGGAGGGCCGGAGCCCTGCAGAGTTTAGATTCAACCCTAATTAAACACACCTGATCCAACTAATCACGTCCTTCAGGCTTATTTGAAAACTACATGGTATGTGTGTTGGAGCAGGTTTGGAACAAAACTCTGCAGGGCCCCGCGCCTCCAGGAATTGAGTTTGACACCTCTGCATTAGATGATAATGTGGACTAAACTACTCTATCCTACTGTATACTCCTCCCTCCAAACTTTTCATCCATTTGGTCATACTGAGAAAGCCTGAAAGCTTGCACAATCTAATGCTAGTAATAGTCACCAAGCTGCAGTTGGTCACTTTGTTTTGGGCAGCATAGAGAAGGGTCAATCAGCCACATCAACTTGTTTGACTAAACATGTTAAACAAAAGTGTATCTGAAGGTGTAAGTGATGCTCCTCTCTTTTATTTTCCTCCAGCTGGCAATGAGTTGTTTCTCCTTGGCCGTAATCTGACAGTGGCAGTGCTTGGAGTTGTAATTCCCATAGGTATGTACATCATCTGCCTCTCTGGGGCCGCTAAGGTCCTGCTCTGTGCTATTTTGAGCACATTTTGACACCAGTGTTGCTCACCAATGCTCTAACTACAAGGTGAGAGAGCCCAGGGCAGCAGACTCAGCTGAATGGAGATGTAGTTTGTGTGTGTGCTGTCTGAATGACTTTAGATTAATTCTACTTTATTGTGTTTGTGAGCCAAGAAAGAAACTCCCTTGGTAATATTACAACAAAACTGACTAACATCAAGCCTGCTGCATTGCAAAGAGAGCAGATGTTATGATTTATTTGATTTTTATTAGGTTAGGTTTTTAGCAGCATACAAAGATTTCTGAGAGCCATATAAGAATTTTCTCTGATCAGTTTTATGGAGTTTTTGCCCTTCTTCCTTATTCTTCATTCCCTATCAACCCTTTTTGCTCTGTTTCAGTTTTCATCTGCTATTCATGTTCTCTTTTACTATCATTAGTTTCAATCCAGCCAATTTAAAGGAACAGTTCACCAATAATAACAATTCTGTCATCATTTACAATACTTGCCCTCATGTTGTTTCGTATCGGTATGACTGACTGACTTCTCTGGAACACAAAAGGAGATGTTAGGTAGAATGTCCATCCTGCTCTTTTTCACACCTGGTCTACTAGAGCTTAAAAATAACAAAAAGCACCATAAAAGTGATCCGGCTCATGCACTATACTGTACTTCAAATCTTTTGAAGTTATGTAAGAGTTTTTTCTGAGGAACAGAGTAGCATGAACATTACACTAAGCTTCTCCCTTTGTATTCCACGGAAGAGATTAGAACAACATAAAGGTGAGTAAATGACAGAGTTGCTATATTTGTGTGAACTATTCTTTTAATTCTACACTTGTTTACATCTATCTATCTATCTATCTATCTGTTTGTCTGTCTGTCTGTCTGTCTGTCTGCCTGCCTGCCTGCCTGCCTGCCTGCCTGTCGGTCTGTCGGTCCGCCTGTCCGCCTGTCCGCCTGTCCGCCTGTCTGCCTGTCTGCCTGTCCGCCTGTCCGTCTGTCCATCTGTTTTTGTTTGTTTGTCACACTGGCTGTCTTGTCAGTCATTCCACCTCCAGTCAAGCGTGTGTTAACATGTCCCCTCACTGCTGTATGTTAAACACATGCAGTTCCTATTGTTGCCACAGTGGTCTTTGGAGTGGTGTGTGCCGGCGTTTACCTCGTTTACCGCAACTGGAGGAGGAACAGCACTAAAAGCATGAACTTCGACAACCCCGTCTACCGCAAAACCACAGGAGAGACGGAGGAGGATGAGATTCACATCGGACGGACTGACAGACTCGCTGGCCATCACCACCCTTACCCTGGGCCCATGGTGAGCATGACGCCAGTCGGCACAGGGACGTGCCCGCCATTCATCGCTCTGCCTCTGGGGACCGGTTTACCAGACCCTGCCACACACTGGTACACAGAGCATCCCACCATCTCTAGTACTAAGTGAAAGGGAGGACGACTCTGGAAATACTGTGACCGCAGGGAGCAGGACTGACACGTGGCTGCCAAGCTTTCAGGAACTGAATGGCATTTAGTGAGCTGAATCATTCTTAACATGCCCAGGTTTTGAAGTCTGCTGCAGTGCAAATGTTGGATTGATTACTAAACAAAAGGTTTAGATATTTCAGACCCATATTCATTTGATCCATTTTAAGCATCATTTTATTGCTGGTTGGAACCACCAGGGCAAGCCTTTTCAAACCTGCATTATTTATATTTATCTTATAATCACAGACAAATCTAGCACTGTAACTGGTATTAAATTGGTACTACTTAAATATTGAAACTAGTCTACTAGACTAGAAATGTCCAGCACTTTAGCTAAAGCTGCAGAGAGAAAAGAAACATTTTGATCCTTATTACTAACATGGCTTTGTTTCATTTAATTATCAGGCATGTTTTCAAAATTACCTAGTTAACCAATTAATTAGAATTAATACAGAGTTCTGCCATGAAACTCTAGATGGTGCAGTCCGATAGGTCTAGCTCAATCTGACCTGGCGACATCATTTTCACATGGCAGCTGATTGGTTCTCTCCTGTATCGGTAGCCAATGAGCTTACTGCTCAATATTCAAATACCTGCTTTTGTTTGCTGTAGCAGTTTGCTGCGCACTTCAGAAATCCTCCACCTTCCCCAGCTCCACCTGTATAGATCTGCTATGAGGTGATTCATGTATGCTAGATGGGGGTTATTTCATGTATGTTATATGTGCAGCAGCAGTATTCCTTACATGCTCACAGCAGCATGTTGTGGATGTAATGGCAGTAGCAATTCTCGGTACTTGCTCTGCCGTAGCAGCGTAGCAGATCTATTCCGCCAAGACCAAATACATTAACTTTGTCATGTACATTACCATGCCAATCCCTCCGAGAGTTGTCATGACAGAAATAAATTTATTACCATTTCAATTAAATATATTACATCATAAAGTACCTTTTAATAGGCTTAACAAAACAAATTAGACACAATTACAAAGTAACACTTCCGAATGTAGATCTTTGATGGCTCAAGGGCAAACAAGCTATTTTAACTGCTTGGTGTCATGACTTTTTATTTATTTATTTATTTTTATTGTTTAATAATGATAAAATGTATAAACAGTTCAAGTAGTTTAAAAAAAATTAGCCACATTTCTAAAACTGTTTACCTGTATCACATATTATACAGTATAACTGTTTTATTTTAATAATTTTTGACCAGTTGCCTCATTACAAACATAATAACACAAGTGGTGTTAACATGAAATCAAAATGGACTTATTCACTTGTTTGGTCATACTGTACGCGATTCATCTGTGCATATGATTCCAAAGAAAAAAACCTTTGTCTTCAAAAACTTGCTCTGATTCTGAAACATTTGTTTTTGGCTGATGGCACTAACAACTTTAATATGGAGACCGCTCTTCATGATCCATTAAATTCCCAATGCATAAAATCAAGTCCCACCCTTTTCCCTCATTAAATATTCAAATTGCATATGCCATTATAAGAGTAAAATGGGCTGAAAATGTTGTTTCATGTTGAATTTCACAGTACTTAACACTAGGATGTTCATTATTCACTTTGAGGAAACACATTTTGGGTTTCAACTTAGAACCCACCCAACAAAGAAAGATATCAGTACAATATTCACAAATTTTATATGTTTTGTCCGTTTCATCAATATTATCCCATTTTTATAGGTGTGTTTACTCCATAGAGAGACATTCTATATTCATCACTCGCATGCAAATGAAAAGCCATTGTCCTTGAAATGACACGACTGTCTGGTGAGGCTGCGGACGGGTCTTTGTGGGGCTCCACCGCACTGCAGCTACAACTTGGCAAGACACTGAAATTGGCAGAGTATCCTGTTAGTGAAGCAAACCCTAGCGTAATCACACCAAGTTGGAATAGATGTTATGAGGGTCATCGCGAGAACGTTGCACCACGGGGTCTCTTGTGGTTCACACCGAGCTGTGTTTCGCTAGGCGTAAACCAGTGGTAATTTATGAAATGTCACAGTTTCACACATCTGTTTCTGTTATTGGAGTTGTTGCATGCTGAACGGGTTTGCTGTGCCACCTACTTACAGTACATTCACTTTCCTGTTGTTGTTTGTCTTCTGAGCAGAGAAACAGGGAGAACATAAACTGATATCATAAACATTAGAATCACGTTAACATTGGAAAAAAGTATTTTGGACTGTCATATGTGCAGACAGATTTAGGGCTCATGCCTCATTGTAATAGACTTATCGACCTTTAAAGACACTCTCAAAGGCCATACATTCCAAATGCTGGACATTTGTTCGTGCGGTTGTTTTTAAAACGGGGTACCTCTGCATTCTTCTGTCATGCGCTGTGGGAATGTTTCGTTTTGTCTCAGGGAGATGGAATAGAGAGTGTCAGCATTGAGGGATTTCAGTTTAGCAATGATAATTGAAATAGGACATTATGTGTACAATGCATTCACTGTCGAGAAAAAAGGATGAAAACATAAAATGCATCCTGCGTGCAAATACATCATGTAGATTAACATAAGATGTGATGCATAAAGAGGGGCTTTGGTAAGAGACAGATTGTTTTAGAGGGCTGCTTTGTCAGCAAATGTTGGGATAGTAGTATTGTTGTCCAGGTCACCAAACATGCCAGTCACATTTCACCCCAGAATGAAAAGAAAGAAAAAATATTTTGCACAAAGAAAAGCCTTTTGAAATGGGGAAATATGTACTGTATTTACACACTACTGTTGAAAGAGGTTTCTTATGTTCACCAAGGCTGCATTTATTCGGTCAAAAAATACAGTAAAAAATGTAATATTGTGAAATAACATTACAATTTAAAATAACTGTTTTCTATTTTAATATTTTATAAAAATGTAATTTATTCCGGTGATGCAAATTTGAATTTTCAGCATCATTACTCCAGTCTTCAGAGTCACATGATGCTTTAGAAATCATTCAAATATGCTGATTTGCTGCTCAATAAATATTTATTTAATATTATTAAATTATCCTACTAGTATTATTATATATATACACATAGATAGATAGATAGATAGATAGATAGATAGTTACAAAAACAAATAACAAACAACAAATATATGAAATGTAATATTCAACATATTTGCTTTTTTTTTTTTTTACAAATTTTACAAATCTTATTGGTCCTAAAAGTGCACTTTGTTTTATTTATGCAACATATATTTTTTTATTTCTTTCTTTTGATTTTTGGCAAATAAGGACCTGAACATGTTTCGTGAGATTTACTCGCTGAAGCTTTTTTCCCTTATACTTTATATTATGAGGGTGTCTTGTGTGTCATATTCTTTGAATAAATTGTCAGACAAAATGACTTTTTTTTTCTCATTAGGGTGGTCAGGAAGACCAGCTTTTCATTCACAGATTCTGCGATCAGATGTTACCTCATTAATAATAAAGAGCATCGCTCTAGGATTTCAAATGAAGACCCCCTCATAAGAGAGGAGCATTAAATATCCTGTGTGTGTGTGTGTGTGTGTGTGTGTGTGTGTGTGTGTGGATGTTAATATATGCGTTCAGAATGCATGTATTTCTGGTGTGAAATTTAAATCTGTGTGCAATGTGATTATGGAATGCGAAGTGTAAATATGTTTTTATACAAATACTTTTGATACACCTTTGTAAAAATGTATATAAGATTTTAGATAACAGTATTGCCTATGAATTAATTTATTTGGAATATATTATCATTGTATTCTGATGGTAAGATAATATATTCTGCCAAAGTGTTTCTGTGCTGTTGGTATTATTCATTCTGTTAGTATTTTTTTACTTTTTGAATTTATTTTTTACAGTTTAAGGCTTTAATATAGAATATTTTGAGTAGTTTTATTAAATTACATTGTTATTGCACTATATTTTGCAAACACAAAACTTTTTTCGTGCCGTGTTTTGTGATTTTTACCAACATTGATTTCATTGTCTGAACTCTCACTGCATACACTTTATTGTGGCATAATGGTCTCATTGTATTTCAAATGTTTCTCTTCATGTCTCTCTATAGATTGATATAAAAAAAAAAAATAATTAAAAATCTGCTGCCATTTGTGTTTCATTGAACATAAAAATTATTTTAAATGTTTTTGGTATAGCATGTTGGAGATCTATTATGCAAAATTCACTTTTATATTGTTTTTGAACATAATTATGTTTCCACAGTGTACACATCCACTCTATTATGTGTTAAAAATATTTTCCCCTTAAATCGGAAGTCTCAAAATAAGCGTTCAGGAATGTACTCCAATGTGACGTCACACAGGACGACTGGTAACTATATCTACTTATTAGCTTAGCTCCTCCCCTGAGTGAGCTGTACTCAGCCATGTTTATCTCCTCGCTACAGCATTTAAAATCAGCATTCAAGTAAGAAATGTATTCTTATAAAGCTACTACTACAGGTCTTCAGTCAAGAGCAGTGAGTGATTTTCTGATTCATATTAACAGCATAGACAGCAGTACACACATATTACACTGCTGTCACTTTTAATACATAGATCAAATATTTATATGCGATTTCTTTCCCAGCTGTTTACCTTCACATACATAACCAACCGTGTTTATGTAAACTTGCTGTGTTTTTGTCATAACCTTTTGTGTATTTGACAGTTTAAGTGCAATAAGCTGCGAAAGAGAACTTAGTTTAGTGCTCACGAGACATGCTTGATGTAAGCGTTCAAAACAACAGTATATCAGAAGTTTAAACTGATATGGCTTTAAAGGTGCAGTATGTAATATTGACAGCTAGCGGTTGAAATGGGTACTGCAGTCCAAATTCAAAATATTGTTTCTCCCACCCACTCCTCCTCCTCAGGAGATGCGCGTTTAGCTGTATATGTAAACATTTTCTGTCGTATCGGCATTTCGTCCAGACGGATCCGGTGTTTTTGGAGCCTGAATCCACTATTTTTAGAAATCGGGTCCCAGAGTGGATAAATCTGAAAACAACACCCTTGTGTTTTCGTGTGTACAGCCAATCTGTATATTTTGTGAAACGATGATGTCATCACCCCACATCTCAACCCTAGTCAGACACCGCTACGTCACGCAACAACAACAACGGCGGACTACAAGCTTGTGTTTGTGCTGCAGAAGCTACTGAGCCTATTAGCTTTACTAAAGCAAAATCAAAAGTTACTAAAGCAAAAATATTTGTATACAGCGTGCAAGGTTTATGCGCATGCTCCAAGTCGTCTTCTCCATTTTTAGTGTATCTCAGTGGCAGAATTACAGCGACGCATACTGGTCTGGCATGTATACTACATCGTTTTGAGTCGGTTTCAGTGGTTTCGTGTGTACGCAGATATTTCTTGAGATGATGCTGTGTTTACGGAATTTTTTTTTAGAACGAGGAAAAAAAAGATTGGATAGGGAAAGCTCTGGCTTCGTGTGGATGTGGCCTCAGACTCAAAGCTCACGCGATTTGCCAGATTGAGGACACTCAATCATAACGCAGAATCTGCCATTTTGTCCGACAAACCAACCAGACAGTAGAGTAGATTAACATCGGTGGACTTGAACTTGAAAAATGGATGTCTTTCCGTGGTTGAAACAAGGTTCCTTCTGATGTTCATTCTTGTTTATTTCGTGCTATAACTAGTAAAGAGGAAGAGATTATCGGGTCACGTGCTGCTTGAACTGAGGCACTACAGCAATCTGTCAAGACACATTAAAGAGCCACAAAATAGTATTTATTGTTTGAATTTATTGCAAAATTACAAAATTTGAATGCTGAGACTTTCATTCCAGACGTAACCTGCTCTGTCTTATCTGACGGCGCATTCTTTCCTCTTTGCTCCACAATGTATTTTTCACTGTGTGATAACATGATGTGTGGTGTGAGAGCGCCATGCCTTGTTGGACGTAGCAACAGTAACTAAGGGTGACGAATCTTTGCGAAGGGACAATTGACAATGGAAGACGATGAGCCTTACACCCTGTAAGTTGTAGAGTTGTTTTATCCGTGTTTTAATATGCCTCTGGTCATAAAACTTTTTAGATGGATGCCTTTTTAGTTCAAGTAGAATCTGTGATCTCTGACGCAGTTCGTTTGCTGGCTTCCATAGCGGCGATATGCTGTTTTCCGCCAAGTGGCAACCCTGGGTGTAGAAATACTATTGAGTGAATTGGTATTGGGCGGAGTCACACAGAGCAAATCAAAAACAGAGGCCCTGTCCCAAATCACACCCTAAACCCTCGCAGTGTTCCTTCGAGTTCACTTTCGTGACGTAATGCCACTTTGACTGTCGGGCAGAAGTCTGCTGCTGAGCTCGCCCCAGTGCGGGCTCGGCAGAAGTGCGCATCGAGGGTGCATAGCGGCCCCAAAGGGGGCGCTCGTGAGCACCCTTCTGAAAGCTAAAATGACGAATGGGACACCCTACGGTCTCGTGGACTTAACAGACATGCACACGCGGTGGCCATTGTAAGACCGCAAGTGCACATGAAGTGTGCTATTTGGGACAGGGCCAGACCCTGTGTCCGAAATCACCCCCATACCCTTAAATAGGGCACTATTTGAAGGGACAGCCATTTTTAGTGGTGTCCGAAACCTTAGTGGACATATCGAGTGCACTCATTCAATCCCACAATGCACAGCAATAACGAGTGTACAACTAATGTATGCTCAATGGCTAGAGAACACCCATAATGCACTGTGAGAGTCACACGCTGAATGAATTGCCACGTTTCGCCAGAAGATGGCGCCTGCGGCTGAATCGTCCATCCGTTCATATTACAAAGTGCTCGTCCACGCCGTACAGCCTAATACAATACAGGTAAAAATTAATTGTAAATTGATTATTAAATTGTTTAATTAGGGTTTATATGTAATTTCCATGATAGAGTTCAAGATAAATCCTTTCTTCTTACTACTGGAGCTGCCAGTTTCAAATGATAATTAAACAGCCAGCGCAAATTATGCAAAAGCGGCAGTCCTTCCGTTGCACCCAGTGTCTGAATTCACTCACTCGTTTTCATTTACTCCTTCAAGTGAACTGTATTAGTGGCCTAATGTAGGGAATAGTGAATGAGGGTATAGGGGGCGTTTTTGGATTCAGCCTGATATTCCGACACCGAACGCACATTTCAAAGTAGATTAACTGGCTGTATGCTTGTTTTTCAGAGAAACAACTATGTGAATTTAGCATGTTTCCTAAATATCTGCAAACATATTATGATATTTTCATGCTTAAGTACAGTCAAAAAATAACATACAGTACCTTTACAATACATGCAAAGAATAAACCTTCATGATGACAAAGAACTGCAATGTAAATGTTAAAGAATTCTCTTCAGATGATTTACTGTACTGAAATGAATCCTCTAGATAAGCAAATCATCCTGCTTTGAAGATGTCAGATTTGTGTGGCATTCAGTAGATATGCAGATTGTGTTAAAATACACAGTCAACCACCCAAAGGATTTGGACTAGTTTTATAGAATAGTTTAATTTATTGACATAAGATGAAAAAGAATGAAACTGGGTTGGTTACAAAATATATTTTCTGATCTGAGTGGAATTTATAGGAAAGATGCATATTTAACTGTTATTGCCAGTTTTGAGACAGTCATATTTATATTGACAAGCTTTATATTAGCAAACTACTGTCTTCTTGACTTTATAATATTGCCATTTTTTTGCTGATCTTTTTAGCAGTAACTGTACATGAATGTTTATTAAAGTAAAAAATGACTGAGATGTCCAAGCTCCGCTCTAAGATACCTTGCATTTGTCTGAGCTCTTGGTTTCTGTGCGGGCTTTCAGGAGGTCTGCTATCTCTGTGTGAGAGGCCTGTGTCGCCAGAGATAATGCACTGCGACCACCCTAGAGACAAAACAGAGCTGTATGAATATGACAGACAACAATGCATGAAATCTACTGAGATCTAAACAGCATGTGGATTAGGGATGCCACAATTCTCAATATAATATTGAACCGCTTGGTAAGACATCCACAGTTCAATACGTGCTTGTGAATTGCGTTTTTGTTTTTTCTGTTTTTTGCGTTTTAATAATTTCCGTGAGTTGAAACGCGTTGAAACAGACATCACATGTCTTTATAGCACTCAATAATGGCCAATCCATCCTATTTTGGGTAAAAATAGGAAAAATAATACTTCTCTCAAAATAAATTTTAAGTAGACATATGATAATACATGTCTTTTTTTCAGTGTACAGAAGTGTACATTAGTTTTTTGTTGTTAATGTGTTTTAAAAATCACATTTTAAATCGCAAAAAAACACTCCAAGCCATCAGAATTTTCAGAACCGAACTGAACTGAACCGAAAACCGTGGTTAAAAAAATGAGGTATGTTTTGAACCGTGGGCTAACTGTATTGTTTCGTAATGTGAATATCTGTCTTTATCATAGAGTTACAAGGCTAAGGATTACATTCACATCAGTGTTGAATGTGGCTCAAATTGTCACAGTCTTCAGCGGGTGTGTCACTCGTTATTGTTTAAGTTGCTCCTCCTGTGTCTCCCTCGTTAGCCTCCTCATTTGGTTTCCCATTTATTCTCCTGGTGTCTGTAATCCTGTGCTGATCTGTTGTTTTTCATTGTGTGTGTTATGTCGGCATGTAGTGCAGTTTCGAGCCTGGCTGTCTGTTTTTCCCCTTCGGGGTGGTTTGAGTTTGTTTTTGATTCATTTTATTATTAAAGAAAGAACCGTTCCTCCTGCACTTGAGTCCTCGCTTCCTCTATCCTCACGCACCGTGACAGAAATCTGTTTTTTTTTTTTGTACGACAATGAATCTGACATTTTTCATTATTATTTGAGCCACTTTCATTTCTGAAAATAAATAGGATAGGCTGACATTTTGCATGGTGACTAGCAAAGTGTGAACATTCAGATCAGAATTCATGATTTTACATCTAAATATCTTATTCATTGCATGCATGCATACTAAATACTATGATATATACTGTGTGTGTACACAAAAACACATTTTAGTATATACACATTACTGTTCAAAAGTTTTAGGTCAAGTAAGATTTTTTTTTTTTTTTAGGTAAGCTTTTAGTTTGCAAGGATGCATTAAATTGATCAAAAGGGACAGCAAAGACTTTTACATTGTTACAAAACAAAAATTATATTTCAAGTGAATGCTGTTCTTTTGAACTTTCAATGAGTAAAAAAAAGAAGGAATTAAAAATTATTTATACATCTAGAAAAGCTGTTTATCTTCTCTCTTTTAGTTCAAACACCTATTATGATGACCTTGAAAATGCAACATAATATCATAATATTATAATATTAAAGTCATAATAAATATAATACTTATACAATACTACAATTACTAATATAACATAACAAAACAAAACATAAAAGACATTTATAATTTTACAAAATTTCTATTTAAATTATTTCTGAACTTGGTATTTATCAAAGAATCCTGAAAAAATCTATCACTGTTTCCAAAAATAATAAAAAATAAGCAGCACAACTGTTTTCAACATTGAAAATAATAAGTAAATGAGCAGCAAATCAGCATATTAGAATGATTTCTGAAGGATCATGTGACACTGAAGACTGGCGTAATGATGCTGAAAATGTAACTTTGCGTCACATGAATACATACAATTTTTTAAAGGGGTCATATGATGCGATTTCATTTTTTCCTTTCTGTTTGGAGTGTTACAAGCTCTTGGTGCATAAAGAAGATCTGTAACCAATCAGAGCACACCTCGCTTTTTCAGACCGATGAGCTTTGTAAAAATCTAAGTGTTTCAAAAAGGCGGGGCATAGAGGAGAATCAATAATATACAGTATGTGGAAAATAATGTGTTTTTTTTACTTTAAACCGCATAAACACATTTCATTACACCAAATAATGTTCTTTTTAGCAGCATCATATGACCCCTTTAATATAATAAAATTGAAATAATATTTCCCAATATTACTGCTTTTAAATGTAGCTTTGATGAGCATAAGAGACTCCTTTCAAAACATTAAAATATAATACTGATCCCACATTTTCAAATGGTAATGTTTATACACACACACACACACACACACGCACAAACAAAAAGGCTGAAATTGTATTGAAAGATTTTGGGTTTCTTAGAAACAGTCTAAAACTACTACCATCATTAGTAATTATTTACCATTCCCTGAATGTCATATGTATGAATCGAACAGTTGGACATTAATAAGGACGCTTCTATCTGAAAGACTGCAGGAAGTCTTTACAGCACCTGCTCTGTTTTAGAGGATTTATTATTCCTCAGAACAGCTCTTCAGTTGTAATGTGACGCAGATGTGACCTGACTAACGCTCTAGTTTCAGCTGTGGGGGAGCAGACTTGACAGCTTTCATTTTGTCTTACATGCATCCACAATCTCTCGCTTTCTTTTTTTTCTCATTCTCTCGTATAGAGCTGATAAAGGCACGTCTGTGTGGGATTATTTCAGCTGCCAAGCAAGGATTTCTCTAAC
The DNA here is from genome assembly GCF_001515645.1 of Sinocyclocheilus grahami. NCBI lineage: Eukaryota > Metazoa > Chordata > Actinopteri > Cypriniformes > Cyprinidae > Sinocyclocheilus > Sinocyclocheilus grahami. Next base: position 169,549 of record NW_015505861.1, read on the forward strand.
ACATAAATTGATTAGACCAACATTTAGTAAGTTTTTTGTACACTGGAGGCTGTCAGTTCCTGTTGTTGTTTGTATGAAGAGTGTGAGGCTAACATCCTGTTAACATGAACTGACCATTTCCAGAGATCAGACAGGATTGTGTCCAGCAGGTGGCACTTTGTTACAGGTCAACGGTCTAGCAGAAATGGCTCATTGTTGCCCTTTAACCCACGCTGAACTTACTCTAAAGAACTGTTGTCTTCCTGCCATAAAGTTTCATTGTTTTTTTTAAATAAAAATATTAAAGTTGGAAACATGCAGCATTTTGATGAAATGTAGGTATAGTTGACATACAGTTGACTCGTATTGACTATATGTTTGTAATTCCCTTACAATGGAGGTCAAGCCATTCTGGATGGTTTAAAAGCAAAAACTGGCAGCTTGTATTTTTGTTACAGTGCATATACTAATTACCTTGTATAAATTATTAGCTCAAATACTGTTATGCATTCATGTGCAGTTATGTTTTAAAGGGGTCATATGATGTTGCTAAAAAGAACATTATTTTGTGTATTTGGTGTAATGAAATGTGTTTATGCGGTTTAAGGTTCAAAAAACACATTCTTTTCCACATACTGTACATTATTGTTTCTCCTCTATGCCCCGCCTTTCTGAAACGCGTCGATTTTTACAAAGCTCATCGGTCTGAAAAGCAAGGTGTCCTGTGATTGGCCAGCTATCCAGTGCGTTATGATTGGCCGAATACCTCAAGCGTGTGACGGAAATGTTACACCCCTTACCATACTGTGATGCCCTGTCAGGCCGGAGCGATGATTCAAAAACATTAAAACCCATTATAAACGAGGCATTCGTTGAATCCAGTGGGGACATAGTTATAGATTACAATGACTTATACTGTCTTTTTACGAGTTGCGTTGCATAAGCATAAACCGCGTAAACATAAAACCATGTCTGCATTTGTGATCAGAGAAATGACAAACAACAAGCCCTACTCTACACTGCCAAAAAATTGCTTTAAATATAAAAAACATACTTAAGTTCTGAGTCAGAACAACCGGCATTGTAATCTACTCTACCAGGATCAGGAAACGGTCCTCCATAAAATGTGCTGCACACATCTGAATATTTGGGTTGAAGTGTTCTGGAACAGTGTTGTAAATACAACTTAACCACTGATTTCTAGTCGTGTCCATTTTTGGAAGGCCAAACAAAGTAGTTTCGCTTTCACAATGAAACACAGCGTCACACACGGCGGCCTAGAGTGAGCGGCGGCGACCTAGAGTGAGCAGAGGCCGGGGGCTAGCATGAGGAACGGCCGGAGGGCAAGAGTGAGCAGAGGCGGTGGGCTTGAGAACAGTGCGGCCGGCGGATTTGACAAAGGAGCGTCCGGAGGGCTTGCGGCAACCACATGTGACGACCCCGGGCTGGATTCCGCTTCGTCCACGGTGAAAGCCGATCCGGTGATCCACAGCGCAAAGTTGTTGTATTTCCTCAGCAACCAGCACGGATCAGCTCCAGGCATGACGAAGCAGATATCGTCCTCTTTTGGAAGGCCAAACAAAGTAGTTTCACTTTCCCAACGAAACAATCAGCGCCTTCACGTCATGGCGGCAGCAACAACAATACTACAGTGAGAATAAAAGTTACGCCTTCTTTATTTGCGAATCTTTCCACATAGTGATGTAGACATGTGGGGGCGTGTTAGAACGAGCCATTTTAGGTAGGCGTGGTTAACTCTTAACTTTTATAAAGAATATCTCTTTGGATTTGAGACTTTAGTCTTTGCAACTTTACAGATCTTCTTTATGCACCAAGAGCTTGTAACATTCCAAAGAGAAAGGAAAAATTTAAATCGCATCATATGACCCCTTTAATTAAAAAAATGGGGGAAGCAACATTAAAATTAGCATTCTAAAATGAAGTAAAAAGTAATTTGACAATGTAAATTTTATATAAAATATATAATGCATTAAAAGCATTATATAAAACCTGACGATAAAAATGGAATAAGCACCTACAGTGGTGTGAAAAAGTGTTGGCCCCCTTCCTGTTTTTATTTATTTTTTTGCATATTTGTCACACTTAAAAGATTCAGATCATCAAAAAAATTTAATATTACGCAAAGATAATTCAAGTAAATACCAAATGCAGTTTTTAAATGATTATTTATTTTATTAAGAGAAAAAAGCTGTCCAAACCTGCCTGGCCCTACGTGAAAAAGTAATTGCCCCCTAAATCTAATAACTGGTTGTGCCACGCTTTGCAGCAACAACTGCAATCAAGCGTTTGCGATAACTGGCAATGAGTCTTTCACATCGCTGTGGAGGAGTCACATAGGGCCACGTAGATTTGGACAGCTTTTTTCCCTTGATAAATCAAATCATCATTTAAAAACTGCATTTTGTATTTACTTGCATTATCTTTGTGTAATATTTAAATTAGTTTGATGATCTGAAACATTAAAGTGTGACACATGCAAAAAAATAAGAAATCAGGAAGGGGGCCAACACTTTTTCACACCACTGTATTTCAAAAGAGAAAAAGTTTTTTTTTATTAACCAACCTTATTTTAACCATAAATTATTAAATAAACCTTTTCAAATCTTTTTACCTTTAGGTTGGATGTTGGCTATACAGAGAATTTTTTTTTAGGGAAGAATTAACATTTCTACAGAGTCTCGCAATTGACATAGATATAGTGGCCACAAATTATCAATTTGTTCTCACAACTTATTAAATCGTGGGCATGTTTTATTGATTTGTTACCTTATTTCAGTTAAATCATGGCCATATTTTGTACATTTCATTTTTACTTTTCAACAAAAAGCGACACATTTCTGCTTTTAAACCTCCCAGAAATCTTCTGTAAACGTGTGTTATTGGAGCTGTAATATTATCCTTTATACTGTTGGATGAATGTATGGTTAGGTGTTTTTGTTTTCTTTTAAGGTTTGGACAAACATGCACAAGAAATTACCTTGTCTTTTAAATTGACATCGCAGTTCATTTCCTGTAACAAAATTTGCACAATGTTGATGTGTCCCCGATCACAGGCGCTGATCAGTGGAGTGGTTCCTGCACGATCCTGGGCATTAGGATCTGCTCCCTGTTCTAGCAGTAGACGCACCATTGGGACACATCCATGTCTTACTGCCAAGTGAAGAGCCGTTTGTCCCACCTAAAGACACATTTATTTACAACAGAAGCAAATACATTCATCTTCTGAAACGTTACAAAACATGCCAAATCTTATGCAAATAAGCCGTCCATTTCAAACAAATTGTTGTGATATAAAGTGTACACTGTGCCAACTGGCTGATGCCACCCATCACCTGCCCAACACAGGCGTTAACGTCACCAAGAGCCATCAGCTGCTGGACCACTTTCATGTCTCCTGGTGATTCTACAGCTGTCAAGGAGGCCAGCATGATAGTAGTGTAGCCAGACTTGTTTCTCAGGTCCACTTCACATACACCTAAGGTTAAAAGGAGGAAAGCACAGGAAGTGTCCTTTAGTTCAGTTTAGGTTTATTCTTTTTGTAAATATTGACACTTGTTGTACTGCAATGAAAATTAAATTTGAACTGTTTTTCTGTTTGAATCACTGAAAATGTAATGGATGAAAGCTGGAAGCAGGTCAACCTCAAGGTGAATATTCAAAGAAAACGTCTCAGTTTACTTATGTAACCATGGTTCCCTGAGTAGGGAACGAGACACTGCGTCCTCTAGGGGTCGCTATGGGGAACGCCTCGTCGTGACACCCCAAATACTTACCTGTTAGGGCCAGACTCCTGGGCACGGGGTAGAGCTCAAGGCTTGGAATCAGGAATAGATTCCTTTAAGGAAATACGACCAAGAGCCTAGAATCATACTAGTCTTGGCCTGTCACACAGGGGCTACCGCACGTTCTCTTTGTATGTGCTGAAGGAACTGTCTCAACAGACCCCTAGTAGCAACACCCTGTTAGGTATCCAGAGGATACATAGGAGGAGTGGTGCCCAAGGCAGAACCAGGGTTTTAAACCATTCAAAAAGAGCACGAAGTTGTTGCACGTAGCTCTTACTGTACAGGATTTGAGAAAAGTGGGCAAAGCATAACGTGCACACTTACCACTTATGTGGATTTTAGAAAGTGGGCAAAGCATAACGTGCACACACTTGAAATACCGTTCTAGGGGTTCTCGTGGCACCCTGAAAGAGCAGCCCATAGATAGAAATAGCACATCCCCAAAAA
>NW_015505861.1:173835-182287 GCF_001515645.1 Sinocyclocheilus grahami
CTTCCTACCCCTACCCGCGGGCAGGGGAGGAGCGCAAGCCGCGACACTAGCCTTCTGAGCCAGTCTCTGATCCTCAAACCGAGACGGGCTAGGACCCCTGGGTTGTTCGGGCTCAGACCTGGACTTCTATCCCGGTCTTTCAGCCGGTCAGCCTGATATGCTTGGAGCATCACCATCGTGTGCAATGAAGCGACAGCCCGACCTGCTGCTGCTGCGAATGCCCTGGCATCCGAGCAAGATATCAAGGAGGAGAGTCTTAGAGGACGTCTCAGCCATAGAGCGATAGCTGGCCAGCGTCTCTCTATAGGGGCATCTTCTCATAACCGCTTTCGCGCATCACCTCGATGTTGGCATAGCTCGTATGCTGGAATCGATGGATGCGTGAGGAAAAAACGGCCTCTTCCATTCCTTCTCAATGTTTATATGGAAAACAGGAAGAAAGGAAGGCTCACCTGGGCTGGAGGGTTATGGCCAGAAGAATAAAGTTCATCGAGATACTCGCGACGTTACTTTCTTCACCTGCTTCACGGCAAGTAAAGCCTCACCGTGGCGCGATCCATAATTTCCAAAAGCTCATCATACGCAGGGCAGGAGGATTGGGAAGGCTCAGCCTCAGCTTCTTTGCCCTCCTCAGACATTTCCTGCTTTTGCTGGGCTGATCCAAGAGACAAACGAGAGCGGAGCTTTTCCCTTGGAAAAAACACTCGCAGTGCACGCCGATTGCCCACTCGGAGGCATCGCATGCGTGCGTGCTCTTCGCCCAAACAAATAACGCATAGATCGTGTGCATCATCAGATGTCAAACAACGTCAACACTGATGCACACATCCTTAAACGCTTTGCTAGTGCTCGCCATAATGAGATGAATAGATCGATCTTACCACAGAAATGCACGCTTCAAACAAAACAGTCAATGAAGACGAAGAAGAGAATGATGTGTGCTCCCGGTGCCTATTTATACTATAGTCGCACCGGTAGTGACGTCATGGCTGTTGCCGGCCAACAAGTTGGTGTTTTTTCAATGTATGCTTCAGACACGGGTCACAACAAGGTGTTCCCCATAGCGACCCCTAGAGGACGCAGTTCGAAGTTCCCATGAAAAGGAACTTTATTTGGACAAAATAGTTCTTTTTCAAGCCCTAGTGAGGTGCCACCCTGTCTACCACCTTCTAAGGCAGCATCCAAAATTAAATGGAACTCCACAAGTGACAGATTTGGAATGCTCTACTTAGGCAGCAATGTGTGTGCCACACTAAAAATATAGCAGTACTCAAAAGAAGCACAAAAGAGACACCACTAATGATTGATCTATTAAGAGTTTGATGTAAGCATGTTGCTAAGCTATCCATGCTATATGCAAAGCATAAAATGACATGGCACACACAAATAATCCATTGTCCAAGATGAGTTGGAAAATTTGAGTACTTCTATAGATCCATTTAGCCACTTGTTAGAAACCAACTTCTTAAAAATAAGTTACAAAAAAATTATAATTAAATAAAAAATGTGGCCATTACTGAAGTATTTTATGTCATGGAATAAAACGCGGAAAAAATGGACTTGTATTAACCACAGACCTTATTTCAGGTATTTAACCTAAAAACAAACAAACAAACATTAATTTCATCATCTTCAGGATGATGAAAGTCCAAAAAAATGCTATATCGTTTCCAGATTGTAGGACTCATTCCTGCACCACTCTATTGACACTTGTCAGTACTCATTTAAATGAAGGAATAAAATGCTGTCTATGAAGGATCAATGAATGTGACAATGAATGTGTTTTGCTTTCATTAGCCTCAAATAATTCAAAGATAGCGTAATTTTCTACACCATAATGAAAGTCCTGTTTTAAAACATTTATTTCCAAACAGTTAAAAATATGAGAAAATTAGACAAAAAAAAGTATATCATCACTGACCTGTGTCTAAAAGGAGCTTAACGATGCTGAAGTTACAGTGAGACACACTGTAATGCAAGGCAGTGTTCCCATTATCATCCGCCATATTGACCAGGAACTGAAGGACTGTAGGTGTTTGTGAGTTAACCTCATTGAGATACAAAGCAACAATGTCGGCACATGCTCCCTTCTCAGCAGAGATGTGAAACCACTGCTGGAACACCACAGTGAGAGCCTGGCTCTGCAAATCATCAAAGAAGACCAATACTAGAGGTACTACTTAACAGGACAACAAAAACTTCAAAAACAATTTACGGATTCAGCTCTGCATGGTACTGTAGTAACTCATTATCTGGCAGAGTAAAACCTGGCAGAAGTAGTAAATAGTCATTTAGCAGGTGCTTGTCTCCAAAGTACAGCAACTAACAGTACACTTCTTACAAGGACAATCTCCCTGGAGGTACCGGAGATTAAGGGCCAGATTTACTCAAAGCTCTTTCACCAGTGCACACCCTCTTTTTAGTGTTAAGAACCTGCTGTCAGGATTTACTAGAGACAGTGAAAAATTGGCTATGAAAAGGCATGGACACAGTTATTTTTGCGACTGACCTTATTGCATATGCATTTGTAGGAGTTTCCCTTTCAGATGCAAAACTTGACGTGAGTTACTAAGGTTTAGGCTAGTCAATTAACTGGTATTTGTGCCATTATTTAACACCCAAAAAGCATGTCTTAACCCATTTTGTGCTTGACATAGCTGCAATAGTTTGCAATTTATGCTGCTCTTGGTAGATTGCATTGGTCATTTATGACACTTTTATGGGATTCTGGTCTTACGCTAATTTGCCCTATTTAGTAAATCCGGCCCAATGTGTCTTGCTCAAGGGTTCAGTGGTGATGGTTCATGTCTCATTCCGTGCAGGGATTAGACTATCAACCCTTTGGTTTCTAGCTTCAAACTAGTACAAATCACCACCCAAAACAGGCAAGCTGGGAATATTACACATATAAATTAGTTAGTTTGAATTACCAGTTCATTATCAGGTTCTGACACTTTATCCATGTGGTCTCTCAGGAAATAGCATGCCTCTATGAAATCTTTATCAACAGCTTCTCTGGGGGAAAAAAACAGGTGGTTTCCATTTGTGTTTAAAATGTATAAGAAAGCTACTAAATCTCATATTGCTGTACGACCTAAAGATGTATTCATCTCACCTGTTTTCCTTCATTGCCAGAGATTTCTGATCCAAGTCCACGCTCAAAGAAATTAAATCCTTCGCCTCTTCCTCTATCTGATCCTCTAGAGCTCTTGCCTGACTTGTTTGCTTGTGCAGATTTTCTTGTTTTGTGGTCTCTACATCTATGGCATCTTCTTTTGGATTGAATTCTGCATTTTTACTTTTGCATGTTTGTATTCTGGAATCTTTTGTCCATGTGGTCCATAGTTTGCCTTCTTCTTTAGTTGTATTCTTCTTGAGGCCAACATCCACTTCTGCATGCTCTTGTAGTTTGATAGCAGTACTTATTCCCGCTGTCTCCACACTCCCACTTCAGAATGTTGAAGATCAAAGAGCATTAGTATTCTGAAGTCACTGTTTTAGTGGATTAGTCTGAAGTCACTCTGTATGACTATACAAAAATAATTTCTATTCCAAGACCATTAGTTTTCCAAGACCAGTACTGTTTTACAAAAAATTGCCAATAGTGGTGATATATTTACCTGTCTCTTATGCTGATTGTCTTCAAATGTTCTGTCTTGGGGTTCTCTCCTACTTCAAGAAGAATTTCCATAATTTTATAGTCTTGCAATTCACAGAAATACCACAAAAGACCATTAAACATAGTTTCATCATACACGGTCAGAAAAGAAGTAGCTCTTGTAGAATAGCTTGTCACTTGGACAGTAGCCTCAAAATATAATCCTTTTAGCTTAACAACCCCTAAAGGGTGCATATTATTACCCTTTGAGGGTACCCCAGTGATAAGCTTGTTGTACCCCTAAAGGTGTGATTGAGTGCAGAGTCATACCTGGTTGTGAAGCATCACCAGTAGGAAACACATAGAGGGTAAGAAGGGTGACTAAAGTTGTTAACTGCTCTTGAATAGTGCAGACACGTGGAGACAAGTGGTCTGAAGACATTTTCCCTGATGAGTCATATTCACAAAGGCATTCCCATTGCTCCTGAAGGAGCTCTTGTAATCTTTTCACATGGTGCTCCATGTCTGCATGTGATACTGGAGGTTGATCCAGAACTTGAGGGGCAGTTGCCTCCTCTGTTGGCATCTCTTTCCCACTTATTAGTGTTTCCTGCAGTTCTACCACAGGTTCAAGACTTTGTGTACTTACTAAGGAGCTCTCAGATGAAATCCCCTTGGCCAGTGTGTGCCCCATTTCAAGCTGTATGGTCAACTGCTTGATCTTCTCATCCTTGAGAAGACTCTCCTTTACTTGCTGCTTCAGCAAAGCTCGTGTCCTGTCCAGCTCTACCTCCAGTACATGAAGTGTCTGTTCCAGCAAAACACATTTTCTCTGGAGAGTTTCAGTGAGAGTTTTGTCTCCATTTTCCAAAAGATCTCTTTCTCGTGAGACCGTCTTACATCTTTCAATCTCTGGAAGAATTATTTCAGTAGTTGAAGTCATTGCAACGGCTTCAACTTGTTCAGAAGAAGCCTTGACATTTTCCTCTAGCCGGTCATATTCTCGGTTCATCCAGTCATCACTTGCTTTGTCTTGATTTTTTCTGGTAGAAGAAGGAGTGTCCCAGTTCTTAATGTATAGAGGAGCAGTAGGTACATCCAGTGGCCCAGTGGTTTTGTTTTGGAAATGTAATTGGAGTAAAAGTCTCTCTCGCTCCTCCTGCAAAATGCATATCTGCGCCTTGAGCTCAGGAACGACTCTGATCTCCTCTTGCAATTCTGCAACTCGTTCAAGAGCTGCAGTGAGCCGCTGGAGCGTCCCGTTTGCTCTACCTATCCTGCTGTTGGAGGCATGGAATACATCTTCAGAAGAGCCGTTTTCCTGCATTAGATATTCATTGGGGCTGCTGGGGCTGGTTGGATCCTCGGTTGACTCAGAGTGTTTTCTCAATAAAACGGTCAAGGGTAAACTGGAGGCTCTCAAGAGATTTGGCCTGACGTAACGTCCTAAGGGCTGCTCATCAAAAGCCTCCATCTCTGCAGATGTGAAGGACTTATAGATGGGTTCTCTCCTCCTGGCGTAGCCAGCAGACACACTGTCACTAGATCGAAACTCGAAATGTTGTTGAGAGTCTCCCAGTTTGGTTTTGGGCCATAAAGTGCTTACTGAGTTCCACTCTGTAGCTCTGCATCCATAACCTGGAAGGCTTAAGTTACGTGACAGGATGCCATTATTTCGTCCTCTTTGCCTTCTCTGCATTGGCACCCTCCTAATAGTGTTGCCTTTCTCAATGTCATCGACATACTTGAGAAAGTCCAGGTCCAGATGGAATCCATAGGGTGTCTCTACAGAATAGGAGGGTGGTCCTCTTTGACTCCCCTTCTCTTTTGGAGAGATGCCGTTCTCTAAAAGATAAACACAAATGTGAGTGGCAGAAATGATGCACAGTATGCAAAGCAGTCCAAATGTATTCAGACCACTGGAACTGCAGTACCATGTGTTCTTAAACAAAACTGTGTGATTCATACCTTTTTGGGTATCCATTGTTCTTAACATAAGTCTGTTTTCAGCTTCATGTGGTTTTTTAGTTTGTGTCTCCTACCACCTGAGGACAAAAATACATTGTTGTTACTCTGATGTGTTAAATGAAACAGAATCAAGCGCTTCTAAATGCTGGGAACACAAGTTGAGATGAAAGTAGGTTGTGCATGACTTTTTTGCAGATTTACAAAGCCAGACTCTTTCTTCTCTTTCTCTTTATCCCTCCCATCTCTCTTTCTCTATCTCTCTTTGACCACACAGCACTTTTAAGGCATCACAGAAGCAGCCACAGCCCAAACAATGTGAGCTATGCAGTAAACACACAAATAGCTGAGACCAAACATTTCCACTGGCTTACATACACACAGACAACCACCTTGGCATTGCTCACACTGGTAGAAAAAAACTATCTTATCTAAAATTGCAGCTGCTCTTCTTTCATACCTGTCTGTTCCACCGTTCTTCTCTATCAGAGATCAGCCAGACAAACAAACAAATGGGGGCTGACCTTTTTTTTGGTTATGACATACCTCAGTATCTGACTATACTAAGGCAAACTGATCTGAAAGAACTGATATACCAATTTAGGTATATGGGCCATGTCTGACAAAAACAAATGCATTGCTGATATAGTCTTATGCAGGAAAATTTCCTGACAAATGTTTCCTGTATCCTGAACATCCACTGGACACAGGGGTATCTAATCCACCTTCCAGCTGAGTTTGGCTCTAGCCCTTATTAAACACACCTGAACTGGTCTTCAGGATCACTAGAAACTTCCAGGCAGGTGTGTTGGAGGTAAACTCTGCAGGAAAATGGCCCTCCAGGAGCAGGATTGAACATGCCTGTTGTGTAGGTACACCTAAACTGTGTTGGTAGGGCACATGTTTAAAATGCACATTTACTCACAGACACACATAGACTGACACAACCCCATTTTCACCTCTCTCATATGCTGGCATGATATATGCTGAAACATACTCTACGCTAGTATGTGAACTCAAATGTTTCTACATATGCTTGAAATCTCACCTTTGTCACCAGAGACACTGAGGTGGCTTTACTTTAAACGGTCTTCTGCAGTCAGTTTTCTCTTTCAGGTTAACAATTAGGCGGAGCAGCAGTTTGAAAATTGCTACTTTAGTTAAAGAAAGTTGCACTGTTGACATGTTTAGAACTATCTACCAGAAAGTGACACATCCAGTGTAATAGCACAGAATTTGATGTTGAAGACCCCTTGAGTACTTGTAGGTAGATAGATATTTCTGTAGTAGATATTTCTGTCCTAATGCTGAAAATTAATTTGCACCACTATTATAAACAACTGTAATATAAATACTAAATAATTATGAGTGCTGTTGCTTCTAGCATACAGACAGCTTTAATACTGAGTCTTAATTCAGCCATTCTGCTAGATTTAGGATTTCTTTGGTCACTTTCACAATGTAGTCTGTGTTCACTGAGTAAGGCACACTCCATTTCACAGTAATGATTATTGTTCCCTTCTCTTTTTTGCAGCAGTAAGGGAAAAAAATCCCTCCTCTCATTAAATACTTCTCTCCGCTGCATTCTTTCTTACACCACAAATTGGATTGAAACTCATGACAACTTAAAAACTGCTACCGCTCTAAGAACAAAATTTGAAACACTGTGTCCTCTGAAAGGAACGGACAATTTCAGGTTTTAGGTCAGGCTTGGCGGATGGAAAAAAACAAACAAACTGGAAACTTGAGAGGAACAAACATTTTATCCTGCGAAGAGTTTCAAACTAGTCTGCTACAACTGGAAGTGAATTTCATATTCAGTCATATACAAGCAAACATTGCTGCACAATGCATAACTTCTAAATGACTGTGTGGCTTTTCTAATTGAGTCTTTTCATATCTCTCCTCATTGTGCTATCACTAAAATGTGTCAGATGACACAACCTCTTCACGCTTTCTTCTCTGAATAACATATGTTATGCTAGCTGTGTTTTGACATGCACATTTAACAACTCAAGTAGACCTGATTCACTTTTACATAAAACAGACTGCTGGTCCTGCACACTTTCTCACTCACACACATTTTTAACACACACAATAGACAGACGTTTCACTCTTCCTGTTTGGCCCTGTAAGTGGTGTGGTTTCCTTGGCTCAGATCCTTTGGAGCTGGCTGGAGGACTAAAGCCAAAGATCGGTTCTCCTGCTCTCTGACCCCATCACCCTTTCATTTTAGGGAGAGAAGGTGTGGTGGAGAGTCTCTGCTACTGGACTTTTCAGAAAGACTACTGTGAGAAAAGAGTAATCTATCTATCTATCTATCTATCTACACTTTCTTATCCTTACAGTGTTGTTCCATCTCTTCCTCTGTGGGATTTTTTCCATGTCCACAGTATTTGGACCATGCCGACAATCTTGGCTCTCTGCCAACATCAATATGTGCATGCACACCAGTTACATGAGAAGACGTGTGTGCAGCAAAGTAAATTCTGACTCACTGTATAATCAAAGACATGAGGGACATTCAGCACTCGGTGCCTGAGGAGCATTCACAAAGTGTCTTTTAAAGTCACCATTTGAAACCTCCTGTTCATTGGCTCAAATTAAGCAGTCGAGGACATCTCTCTATTGTTTTAGTGAAACAATCACTAATTCAGATTCAACACACCCAAATTACACTAAAGCACTTTTAATTTAAATTTTAATTCTTGCAATATTTTAATATAGTACAAAAAAAATGGCTGGTCACCCAGAGTTTAAAGATGTCCTTAGAGTTTTGCTCCAACTCTTTGACTTGACTTCTCTTATGAGTTGTTTATATATATATATATATATATATATATATATATATATATATATATACACTATTCTGTATCTTTTCCTCTACAT
>NW_015505861.1:182523-204000 GCF_001515645.1 Sinocyclocheilus grahami
TATATATACACTATTCTGTATCTTACCTTAAACATCACATGTCTGGCATTGTGTCCTCTCTGTGCTGGAGTTTAGCTTGTTCATCTCTTTACTTTTCTCCTTCTTCTGAGAGGCTTCAGAGGAAAAGGCAGACAAAAGACATTCAAGCAATGCCAATGTAAAATTATTGCAAAACATAAGCAGTGTTATTGTGTGTGGCCCCTCCCAATCAGAGCCAGTGGGGGGGAGGCAATCTGCATAAATCCTCCAATGAAAGTAAGAGGGTGGGCTGAACAACTGAGAGGTGGGTGGGGCTTTGTGCATAACTGCATCTGAGGGATGTTTCTCAAAACAGGATCCATGTGATGGCAGGGGCCTCGAGTTTACTAGTACAATCTGGGGCACTCACGAAACTAGCCCCACATGAAACTGGTTGAAAGAGGACCCTAGAGTAACCCGTCAGAATCTCTGAGCACATGCAGCGACAACTGCCCACCCACACACTTTTAGTGTAATTCAATCCACTGTAACAGTGCTCACCATCCATTATAATCATGAAAATAGTGCAGGGCTTTTCATGAGTATAGGGCACAGAGTGGTTGAGGCTCTCTCAGGACATGCCATTCATTCTTTATGTATCTCCTTTCTCTTCTGGTCGTCATTTTAAAAGTATTATTGGAGATTTTCAGCAACAGCATCAACAAGGAAATGCTTATTGAACATAGAAATCAGGAAAAGCTGACTACTTTTACAACTATTCAAAATGCTGAAATGCAATTCTCTTTTTGCCTTTTAGTTTTCCTTGTGAAAAAGTAGTACACAAACATTTAAAAAGAGTCCTTATTATGGAAATAACATACTTTAAAAGAATACAATTGAGTTTGAAATGAATGTAACGTTTTCAGACATTTAATTGCATGTTAATTACAATTAAATGAAAATGTTGCTGTATTATAATTAAAAGTTATATTAAAAGCAGTTAGTTGATCTTAAGAGTGTTTTTTGCACTTATATAGGATGTAAAAAAATATGTAATTTCATCATTATTTCTATAATCTTTTAAATAAATGCTGACAAGTATTTATGGAATACTAAAATATACTTTAATGTAATTTTATTGAAACTTGTGTTATTTATGTAAATATACATTTGTAATACTCAACTGTTACACAGCTCCAATTTAGTATGTTTAAAAAATATAAACCTTAAATGAAATATCAAATAACACACTACAGTTATAATTATTATCAAGTACTTTACATGCACTTTAGTATTTTATTCAACAGACCAAAATAAGCGTAGTACTATAAAGCATGACAAAAGATTATTAAAACATAATAAAGTAAATTTTTTTAAACTGGGGAGTTATTTTAAAGTGGACATTTTAAAAGTGTACTTAAGTTTGTTAAGAAATATAGTAATGAAAGTGTACTATCTTTAAATAAACTTAAGTAGCCTTTTATTTTATTAATATATTTATATTAAAAATACTTAAAAGGTTTGAAATACACTACAAGTTCACATTCAATACAGTTAAGCACCCTTCTTTTTTTACAAGGGTTGTTGTTTTATGCTTGTAGCAGCTGGACTCTATGCAGTATATGGTGGAGTTAACTATTAAAATGACAGGAACAGTATTTTGACTGTTTGACCAACATGTGCTGTGGGATATAAAGCAGCCACATGAAAATGCTCTGCTTGCATGTGACACCCACCAAACAGAAAGACTTCAGTCATCTGAGGTGGTCCTGCATGACTGATGGGAACAAGCGTGCATAACTAGACTTCCACAACTATCAGTGATGAAAGAAACATGCAGGTCCATTTTTCTTTGGCTAATGGTCACCAGTTGCCTTTGCCTGTCTGTCTTTCTCAGTAAACGGTTGCAATTTGTCGACAACATTATTTGATGGACTTAACACTGTTTAGTGTGTAATGCAAAATACATTTTAAAAAGTATTAATCCCCCAGAGCCTCTGGAACTTATAACCCTGGTACTTTGGATCTAACAGTGGGAAGATACAAATTAAATGCTAAGAAATGCAAAAAAATATATATATATAGTTCAAATTTTCTGGCACAAATGGGCCCTTTACAGTTTTCAGAAGCTCAATTATGCAAACTCATTTTAATGGAATGGAGTCTAGGAGAGAGTGAACTATATTAGCATATAAAACACTTCACTGCTTATGACTTCAATGCTTATTAGATTAGTTATGCATGTTTGCCTCCAGGAATATAAATACACATTTGTAGAGACCTAAAAATAAAAAATAAAATTCCACTTCTGAACCAAGTCTTTAGATTTTTTATTTACTCATGCCATTGAATTCTTCACTTATATGGGTATTTTACTTGCTAAAGCCTGAGGGTTAGACGTAATTGGTTGCCATTTTAGATCCCACTAAACTAGAAGAAGTAACATACACTACATTATAGTCTGTGTGGAAATGACTGTCATTTTGTGACTTCAGTATCCTTCATAATTGTATTCTGATTTTGTCTAAAAGGTTGTGCTCAGCTATATTCACTCTAGAGCATTTTTACATGCTTGTATGTAAGCTACAAACATGTTGAACCATCGGTAATATAAGAGAAGGTTGTAAATAATGTGCATTGTATGCAATCCGTGTGTATTCTACTGCAGGAAATCCCATTCATAGCAAAATAATTAGGAAGAAAATAGGACTTTATCAATCCTTGTTCAAACCATACAAACAGCAAACTATAGAAATGAACATAAAGATTGATTGCTGGTCCATGAGAAATTCTAAATTCAAGCTTTAATCAAGTCCTAAACAACAATAATATGATTCATACCCCAGATACACACACAAATGTGTTTACCTACAAGCTCTTCAAACAGACACACATTCACTGGTCAGAAATGGGGATGAGGTCAGGGGTGTATTTCAGAAAGGAGGTTCAACAAACTCTGAGTTAAAACTTGAACTCTGAGTTGACTTACCCTGAGATTGGAAACTCTTGAGTTTTCCATTTCAGAACAGCTGAACAGAGTTAGTTCAATCCACTCTGAGTAGGATGACTCTGAGTTTAGCGTGTGCACCATGACAATGAAAAGCCATGATCAATGGAGCTCCAAAATTACGATTCACCATGGCAACAGCTCCCGCCAAAAAGTCTTCCACGTACTATGGAATACGTAACTTTAATTCTAAATGAATGTTATCAGAGGTGAAAACTGGCAAAAAGGTAATTTATTGAATTAATATTAATTTTCATGGTATTCCACGGGCAACAAAAAAAAAATGTGGCAGCAGAAAAAAAAAAAAACATAAAAACATAATTCAATCAGGTAAAGCTTCAAGCGTGAAATGGGTGTAGGCTAACGTTACATGACTTTACAAATATTTGACATTCAATAAATATCATTCAGTGTATATCTATTTCAATGTGCAGCAGCTTTTCCCACATAGGCTAATGCCTTTTCACATAATTAAAGGTTATCTAATCCAACATGCAACATTTCTTAATTAGGGTAATGAAAAACATTTGACTTCTATTCAGAAACCAACAGCAAGAAGGCAGAGACTCGTAAAATGGGAGGAGAACCTGCACCAGCATGACAGATGAAGAGGAGATTGCCACAATACTGATATTAAAATTCAACAGGGAAAATAATAATTTGTTGTTTTTGTATTTGTAGAACATAAAGATGACCAAATAAATTGTGAATAATTTGTGTTTATTTAACAGCTAACATTTGACTTCTATTCAGAAGCCAACAGCAAGAAGGCAGAGACTCATAAAATGGGAGGAGAACCTGCACCAGCACCACTGATAGATGAAGAGGAGATGGCCACAATACCAATATTAAAATCCTGTGAATAATTTGTGTTTATTTAACAGCTGTTGTGGTGGTTATGGCATAGATATCTCGCACTACCCTTCCATCTGGCATCCTTCCATTCCATACAGTAATCAGCTTCATTTTCGGAAAGGTGTGATGGTGAGAATATGTGTGTAAACAATGCATCCAACCACACTGGAAATCCTAAAGGAAATTCTTATTATTAGGTTACTTAGAGGTCGCAACAAGATGATATCAAGTGAACGCCATTTAAAAATGGTACCGTTCAAATAAATATGCATGTGGATATGGCAAAATAAAGAAATTAAATCAAATTCAATTAAATCCTCTCCTGATGTAGATTTAACTCCCTGCGAATTAATGCAGCCTCCTCGAGGCATGTCTTTTTATAAGGGATCCTTTAGATGATCATCTACAGGATCCCTTATAAAAAAGACATGCCATTTTTGTCACATTTACCGTGTCTGCATGATGAAAATGAAAGTGGTCCGGTGAGAAAAATAATCTTGTTTCCATTTTCATTAAGATTATTTTTCTTACCCCACTGGCAATTCATTTTACTTGTTTACCCCAGGAAACAAGACAAAATATCGTATATTTCTTATATAGAAAATGCATGATGATTTAAGAATTTTTAGATATTTGTACTTGAAATAAGGCATAAATCTCAGCAATAAAAGTCATTTTTGAAGCGTGAATGAATGAATGAATGAATGAATGAATGAGGTATTTAAACATTGCTTACACTTTAAAAAGGGGGAGGAGGCCGAAAGAAACTCTGGGTTTACCGAAGAAAACCTGCTCCTGCCCAGGTTCGGTTCACAGAATAAGTTACTATGGTAACTTACCGAGAGGTTTAGTTTTGTCTTTTACTGGAACCGAAAACCCTGAGTTTCCCTTTTCTGGGGTTAACAAACGTCTCAGGTTACTTATGTAACCATGGTTCCCTGAGTAGGGAACGAGACATTGCGTCCTCTTGGGGTTGCTATGGGGAACACCTTGTCGTGACCCGTGTCTGAAGCATACATTGAAAAAACACCAACTCGTTGGCCGGCGACAGCCATGACGTCACTACCGGTGCAACTATAGTATAAATAGGCGCCGGGAGCACACATCATTCACTTCTTCGTCTGAAGCTTGCGTCCGCAGCATGGCAAGAAACCTAGAGGACGCAGTGTCTCATTCCCTACTCAGGGAACCATGGTTACATAAGTAACCTGAGACGTTCCCTTTCATGGGAACTTCGAACTGCGTCCTCTTTAGAAAGTGGGCAAAGCATAATGTGCACACTTACCAGCTATGTGGATTTTAACTAACCTGGATGTCTAACCAACTCAGAGAAAGGGAATGAAATCAATAACGCGTAACCCTTACCATACAGGATTTTTAGAAAAGTGGGCAAAAAGCATAACGTGCACACTCACCAGCGATGTGGATTTCAGAAATACCGTTCTAGGGGTTCTCGTGGCACCCTGAAAAAGCAGCCCATAGATAGAAATAGCGCATCCCCAAAACGCTATGTCTATGGCTATAATGCTGGAGTGGCTAGAAGTAAATAAATGTGGGCAAAGCATAACGTGCACATTTACCACTTATGTGGATTTTAAAAAGTGGGCAAAGCATAACGTGCACATTTACCAGCTATGTGGATTTTAGAAATGCGCAAAGCATAACATGCACACTTACCACTTATGTGGATTGGTAGAAAAGTGCGCAAAGCTTAATGTGTGCACTTACCATAGTATTTGGATTTTAGAGTTTTCCAAGCATCTGTTTAGAGATACCCGGAAGTACTGGGCAAAGCGGGAGAGGCAAGCTCAAATACAACAAACGAGAGTGGAGCTTTTCCCTTGGAAAAAACGCTCGCAGTGCACGCTGATTGCCCCCTCGGAGGCATCGCGTGCATGCTCTTCGCACAAACAAATAACGCATAGATTGTGTGTGTCATCAGATGTTAAACAAAGTCAACACAGATGAACACATTCTTAAACGCTTTGCTAGTGCTCGCCATAATGAGATTAATAGAGATTGCTCTTACCACAGAAATGCATGCTTCAAACAAAACAGTCAATGAAGACGAAGAAGAGAATGATGTGTGCTCCCGGCGCCTATTTATACTATAGTCGCACCGGTAGTGACGTCATGGCTGTCGCCGGCCAACGAGTTGGTGTTTTTTCAATGTATGCTTCAGACACGGGTCACGACGAGGCGTTCCTCATAGCGACCCCTAGAGGACACAGTTCGAAGTTCCCATGAAAGGGAACTCTGAGTTTCCAATAAAACCCACTTTCTGGAATACACCCCAGGTTTGCTGTTTTTTTACTGTGTCATCCTTATGCAAGTTAACCTTCAACTGTAAGCTTTCTGATTTATGTTTGTTTTAATTCTGCTTTGCTTTCAACAGAACCGATTTCACACATTTTTATTTTTAGTCCTCAGATTGTGAAGGTCACAAACAAGTGTGCTTGAAGTTGTAGCGATCAGCCCCCTTATATAATCATCTGTGTTTTGTTTTCGCAGTCTCTGCTTAAATAGAAGGCAGAGGGAAACAGAACGATCTTTCAGGAAAATAGGAAATAATCTCACTGCCATATGGCAATGGGCAGTGGTATAGTTATAGATAATGTTTAGTTTTGGTTTTAGTAGGACGCTGGAGAGCTATGAAGTCAGAACTGATGATATTAGCAGCCGTAGCCTAAAGACTCCTCACAGACACAGAGCGAGAGAGACAGAGAGAGAGAGTCTTGGGCAACATTGGTCTGTTTTGATTTTCAAAATTAAAATAGCTGTCATTCGTAAATGGAGGGTTATTTTGCCACAGTGACCAAAGGACATTAAATCTAGTGCACACTACTCCATAATCTGCAAGGGCAAGTTGCCACTTGAATTGAAAAATAAGGTTAAAATATATAGTGTTGCATCAACATCACTATTATCCTATCATCACTATCATCCTTATTATAATTTAATAGCACATTATTAGTGGTATTTGCTAAGGCAAGCATCAGCATTACTATTGCTCAGATTTACTGTTAGAATGCTAGTGTGCTATTCTAAATTCAGCCCAACGTTGTATCCGAAATCTTGCCGGAAGTAGTAGGTCATCTTGGTACTGTTTTTGCAATACTACACTCTAAAAAATGCTGAGTTGTTTCAATCCAACTTTGGGTCAAATATGGACTAACCCAACTTTTGGGTTAAACATTTTATGTAAAAATGTAATCCAACGGTTGGGTTAGTCCATATTTGACCCAATGTTGGGTTGAAACAACCCAGCATATTTTAGAGTGTATGAATTCATATGTGCTACTTTTGTCTTTCAGTTTTTCGCATAATGTATAGTAGAGAAGTATTCGATTTCAAATGCACTGCGTTATGGTGTGTTCAAGTCCTCCTGGGAAGATAGTATTTACAAGTTGAGAAGTCGTAATTCGGACGTCAGTTGCTTTCAAGTCACTTTGGTTGAAGCAAAGATGGTGATTAATCTTTTCTAAAAAAACAAACAAATCAGTGTATCACTCGTAAATATGACTTTGTGGTACCGTTCATGTCTGTTCAACTTCTAAATACAATCTTTCTGTCATGACTTGAATACACAATTACTCATGCTGGCAATGCTTGTCCCGCCTGCAGCTAATTTGTCAAGTCAAGTCACCTTTATTTATATAATAGCACATTATTAGTTTATTTTTAGTTTATTTAATTTTTTTGTCTACTTTGACTACTTTGAAACTGACTTTTATTAGTTGTGTTGCATGTCAAAAGCTGAACTTATTTTAACTGGACATTTAGTTTAAAAAGTGCACCTCTACTATTATTAATTTAGTTGATATTTAGAACAGTTCTCTTATTTTTTTTGGTTGAAATTTTTATTTTAATAATAATTTTCTTTTAATTTTGAGCAATGTTATTTGGGCAATATGAAAGGAACTGTTCACAAGGAAATACAATTAAAAAGCAGCACAAAGCATTGCAAAAGAGCATTCTGTGTGAACTGATCCTAAGGCTCACTATTTTAGGAAATTCTGGAACTGTTTCGCTTACTTCCCATTTCGTGGAATGCCAAACTGTTATACAGTCACTTCCAAGCCAGCCACGTATTCAAATTACTGTCTGTCTTATGCACATTTTCAGAGTGTGTGGTATACTTACATTATACAAGAGACTTTTATGGCTGCAAACTACCCTTACGTTTCCCTCCATCTTGTCAAAACAATCTAGGAACCTCAGGTCATTCTTCTAAATTAATACTAGCTCACAAGTCAAATATGGTCCATCCTGACTTATTTAAAAAACTATGAAAGGAATTATAAATAGATATTAAAAATGGTAGGCCACAGTGTCCAACTGTAAAAAATACATTGTTGGTTTAACTTAGAAAAGTAAGAAACCTGACTGCCTTAAAATTAAGAGTTGATTAAAATGAAAAATTAAGATTTTTTTTTTTTTATTAATTATTTTATTTATTTATTTTTAACAATGTGAATGCAATGTAAGTCGTTTTGGATAAAAGTGTCTGCCAAATGCATGAATGTAAATATTCTGGAAAAGTAATTTAAAAGTATTAAAATAAAATATTATTCATATATTTAATAGTGCTGTAAAACGATTAATCGCGTCATTAAATTTAGATCTGCTCATGTTGCATCATATTTCCTTTTACAGTGTTGCGATTTATAACCAATCACTCACAATTCTGTTGAGCCTATGAATGCAATAACCAATCAGAGGCATTCAGATTACTTATCGCTGGAATGCCGGAGTTTTGTTCATTGCGCTCGCCGACT
Source organism: Sinocyclocheilus grahami (assembly GCF_001515645.1). Classification (NCBI taxonomy): domain Eukaryota; kingdom Metazoa; phylum Chordata; class Actinopteri; order Cypriniformes; family Cyprinidae; genus Sinocyclocheilus; species Sinocyclocheilus grahami. The sequence goes on from NW_015505861.1 coordinate 191,122, forward strand.
GAATTCTGATCTCTCATGAATTCTTGAACTTGAAAATTTAAATTTGGAAACATTTTTCAAAACCATATGAAACCAAGAATCCAAATAGAACATTTATGAACATATTGGTCTTATCTAACAGCCTTCTTGGTCATTCATTTAACCTTTGTCTTCAGATGACTTTTGACAGATCCTAAAATTGTATGTTGCATGATGTTGTGAGCTGTGAATATGGTTGAAATGTTGTGGTATTTGTGCATTTTAACCCTTTATTTACTCACTTGAGCGATGGGATTTATAAAAGTCTACATGAGGTCACCATCACCCTGCTTAATGATTAAAGGGAGGAGGCCTATAAAAAAAGTTCAAAACTTTGGGCCTCTTACTCTGAGGGCTATGAGGACCATAGCAGTCTTAGTCTAAAGAAGCAACCATGAAACTGCTTGTACTGTTGCTCCTTCTGGCATCATCTCATTCCTTCCCAACAGAACCCACCTTTCCTGAACATTGCACAGAGAGCCGCTTACGCTTTGCAAGTATGGATGAAGTTCGGCTTTTGGTAAACGGCCTCCTACAGCTGGACCATAGCCTGAGGGACTTTGTGCAGAATACCAAGAATCAAATTAATGATATTTTCCAAAAGCTCAATATCTTTGACAAGTTATTCTACCAACTTTCTGTGCTGGCCAGTGAGATCAAGGAGGAGCAGGAAGAACTGAAGAAGACCACTGTGATCTTAATGAGGAAATAAATAGCCTGTCACTGGAGATCAACTCCAAAGTGGAAGATATCATAAAAGAGAGGATCCATCTGAGGAGGCAGGTGGGCGGCTTGAAGGAGAAGTTGAGCGGTCTGTCCCAGAGTTTGCTCTCGGCTGAGCAAAAAGCTTGCTGAAATCTCCATGCTCAAGGTAAGAACAGATCAGTAACATCTTGAATGTCTTTGATAGAGACAGAGCAAGATGATTTATATGTTAGGGAATTTAGTCACATTCTAGGGTTGACGATTTAAGAACTGACGGATACATTTTTAAATTAATTACAGTGAATTTGAATCAGCCACATGTTGGCAACATGTTGAATTTGAATTTGAAAGACAGGACAGAGTTCAACAATTCAAAAACTTAAACAATAACACGAAAGAGGTATTTCTTTGGTCCAAGTTTTGGAAAAAACATTCATATTCGCAACGTTATATAAAAAAAAACGCTTATTTACATATTGAGTGTGTATATTTTTTTCACAACTAATTTTATTTTTCCTTTTTATTTTCAACTACATTGCTTTCAGATAACTTTTTTTTTCTACACACAACAATTTTAATCACAGTGGTTCACTTGAACCCACAAATTAGAGCATTATAGGAAATGTGTTCTCTTCCCATGGTCCAAATAATAATTTATGTAGTGGAATGTATATTATACATGTTAATATTTTTGTATGTGGCATTTACAGTAGATTTATGCATTTTGATTACATTTGTAAATGAAAAAGGTACTGGTAATTTTTCTGCCAGTAGCATTTTCCATTAAGTTATGATGTGTTTACATCAGAATGAGGATTCAATTCCTAAATTTGTATTGAGGAATTGAATCCTCATTTCAGTTAAGAATGGCATATAACCCTATCAGGTTCACAATTGTGTTTGAAAAACATATGGGATGTGATCTATATAAGTGTCTATGCCATGCTCAGGTTGATACGATGCTGAGATGTTGTTGTTGTTGTCTATTAGGAGATAATCCTGACCCAAGAAAGAGCATCACTGATCTGCTGAAGGCTTTGCGTGAACAAAGCTAGCAACTCAACAACCAAAGGACCAAGATCAAAGGCCTGGAAAACAAAGTACAGTATTAAGATACCTTTTAAGATCCCAAACTAAAAATACAAAGAACTCTAGAACTCTAGGTCTAACTCAGTCTGATATAATCACATCATTATTCACATGGCACAGCTGATTGGTTTCTTTCACATCAGCAGCCAATGAGCTTGCTTCTCAACATTCAAATACTTGGCTAATGCCTTCCTGTAGCTGCTGCAGTGCACTTCAGAAACCCTCCACCTTCCCTAGCTCCACCTGTATAGATCTGCAATGGGGTGATTCCATGTATGTTAATGGGGGTAACTTCATGTATGTTATAAGTGCAGCAGCAGTATTTCTTACATGCTCACTGCAGCATCTGTGTGGATGTATTGGCAGTAGCAAGTCTCGGTACTTGCTCTGCGGCAGCAACAGCAGAGTAGCAGATCTATTCCGCCAAGACCAAACACATTAACAGTGCCATGCATATTACCATGCTAAACGCTCAGAGAGTTGTCATGACAGAACTATGGATATGTGCTGTCAGTGAAATGCATGAGTTTGTCATTTAAAAAATATAAGATATTTTGGAAACACTTTAGAATACTGTTCCGTCATTAATGAATAACTACACAGGAACACATGTGTAACACAATATTAGCACTCTAGTAACTACTAGAAACTAACTAACAAGAACTTCTGATTAATTAAATAGTAAGTAATAGTGCTTAATCTAATGTGGTAGTTCACTATTAGTTAATCAGGAGCTACTATTTTTTCCATACCTCCCCAAGAACCAAGAAGAACTACTGAAACAGGTTCATAATTAATATGAATAATGCATAATGCAGCATCTGCGTAGAATCATGCATGATCTTTGGGGTTTTATGGCTTAAGAGACCCTTTTAGCCTTTGACATTTGCATATAAATTACAGTCCTGGTCACAGACTTTATGTTTATATGGGGGCTAAATTGCCAAATGGTTCCTCTCTATCAAGGAAATTCTAACCAGTCCCCCACTATCATCTCCCTATCTGATTTCAAACACTTTCCAAAGAGATGTAAATTACCCCGATGCCAGGCACCGATGGGCCTGGCTGAACAAGCAAACTAACACACACACACACAAACACACACACACACACACGTAAAGACCTTTTACTCTATTATACTCTACAAATATATCTGGTATATTGCATGTGTTGTTTGTACGTTTCCCTATTAGATTAGCTGAGTTACCACTCGTTATTTGTATTAGTTAAAGCCCTAAACACTGATATTCAGGTGTATGGATGTATCTTTGGTTTAATCTATTCTAAATGTTTCTTTCTTGGTATCAATATTATCTGCTCTTGATTCCTCAAACAGTGATGTACTGTATGTGATTGTGAAATGCTTCATACGATTTGTACTATATTTTGGGTTAAATCCGCAGCAATTCCAGACCGGCCATAAAACATGCAAATGGACCATAAAGGGAAACAAAGGAAACTTCTCCCGCTCAAAAATTCATGCCTGGTATTGGCCAGTCCACCCAGAATAGAAACCCTCAAAAGTGATTAGCCCAAAATGATCTCTGCTCAGAAACCCTTTTCGTTTGAGACGACACTTTTCCAAGACTCAAGATTTTCCTCTTGAGTTCTGATCTTCCGGCAGTATTTATCTTCAAGTAACTTCGATTCGCTGTGGACTTTTACTATCTTCAGAAGACCCAGAAGTAAACTTCCAGCTCACTCCTAATGAACTCATCAAAGACCTTCGTTATCTACCGCATCAGGACTCTTGTTCAGCAATCGAAGCCAATTCAAGTAACCGTTTACAATTATTTAGATGCGTGTTTAAGTTTCAGCCCTTTTTAAGGTGATTTTTGATTCTTTGATGATTTTCAAAGGTTGTGGTTAAGTGATGTGAAATACTGCCATTCTTTTACTTTCCTCTCTCTTTTCCTTACTTTGTTTCATTCTGTATATATGTGTTTTGCTTAGTTAGTTATATGTTAGATATAGTTTCATTTATTAAATCCTTTATATTCACGATCGATTGCCTCTGTTTGCTGCTCACAATTCGAAGTCAATGAATGTTTTGAACCCTTGCTACATATGCTAAATTACTGCTAGCACTGCATAAAGTAGGACAGTTATTCTTCCTTGGCCAGGAAAATAATCTTTTGGATCAGTATTCTAAAGTGTATAACACAATAAGTCTATTTACTGAATTAATTGTAATTACTGAAATAATTGTAAGCTTTTGAGGTTTTTGTATGATTCTGGATAGTAATACCTTTAGCTAGATTTGGTAACACTTGAGTCATTACTAGTGGGTTACCGAGATATTCACTTTAGAATACTGATCCAAATAGTAAGTAATTCCTTTAGAAGGATGTAGTAACACTTAAGTCATTACTATCAAAAACCTTATATATATCTCAGCTTACAATTACATCAGTCAATATTAGGGAGTCATCATGCTTTTCACTTTAGAATACTGATCCAAATAATTAGTAGTTCCTTTAGAAGGATTTGGTAATTACTAGTGGGTTACCATGATCTTCACTTCAGAATTAATGAATTGTAGTTACTGATTAGCTAATAGTGAACTACCACTTTCAACTGAGCACTATTACTTACTAAATCACAATCAGAGTTTCTTGTTAGTTAATAGTAGTTACTAGAATGTTATTAGTGCATTAGTTATTTGTTCCTGTGTAGTTATTCATTAACTATTACCGATATTTTAAGTCACATGGCTTGTTGAAGAGAAGCATGCTATTACTTGATGGGACTTTTCAACGAGCAGACTTTAAAATAGACTAAAATACCCCATAGACCAGCAGTGAAAGAGGAACCTGAGGCAGATACTATATGGGATTTGGAAACCTCCTTATGAAGGTGTATGTATTTGTTTATTTAATTTGTAAGTAATTCTGTGTTTTCAATTGCTATCTAGCTCAACTCTGCCCAAATCCAGGAAACTTCTGAAAACTTGGACTGTAAGTGCCAAAGCAACAGCATCTCAGGATATCTACCATACTTCACATCTGAAGGGAGCTTCTCAAGCGGTATGGGATGCAGGAATGGTTTGCTTTGGAAAATGTTACTGCATCTATTCAGTTGTAGACCAGCATGTCAGGTTGTGTTGCAGATCTTCCAAAGGACTGTGGCGAGGTCTTCAGCTGAGGACAGAAATCCAGTGGCCTGTATGCCGTTAAACCTCAAGAGTCACAACCGTTTCTTGTGAATTGTGAATTCACTGGGAGTAAGGATAAGGCATTTTCTTTCTCACATCTCTGATATCTGAAAAGAGCCAGAGGTGATTTCCTTCCAAAGAAAACTGATTCTCATTAAACTTTAAGATAGCAGTTTCTGTCTGGCATTGTCTTCTGTCATCCACAGAGGGAGTGTTAACTGTCATCCAGCGCAGACATGATGGCTCTGTGGACTTTGACCTGTCCTGGGAGAAGTATGAGGATGGATTTGGGGACTTCAGTAGTGAGTTAAATCAAGAATGTTGTGCTCATAAACTGAATATGTTCCGCCTGTGATTATAGAGTGGAGCACAATGGAGTGCTCTGTGATTAGTGTTGAGAAGTCTGAAACTTAACACCCTATTTTTAGTATCACTTTTTACTACATAATTTCACAGTATGTCCAATTTGACCAGCATTCTATGTAAATGTAAATGTAAATGTAAATGTCAATGTCACTTTATTTATAAAGCACTTTATTTAAAACAACAGCTGTTGACCAATGTGCTGTACATAAACATTAAACAATAAATTAAAACATAATAAAACAGAAAAAAAACAAATATATATATATACATGCCAGATATAACATGACGCTATGTCATTTGTTAAAAGTTATTTCAAACAAATAAGACTTGTAAGTAAGTTTTGATTTAAAATTACCTACAGCTCTGGCAGTCCTAATACTATCTGGCAGGCTATTCCACAATTTTGGCGCGGCTACTGCAAATGCCGGTTACCTCTCAGTTTTAGTTTTGTTCTTGGAACCACTCATATTCCCTGATTTGATGATCTCAAGGACTTCCCTGGGTCATATTCGACAAAAGATCAGTAAGGTAAGAAGGTGCCAAGCCGTTTAGAGCTTTATAAACCATTAAAAGGACATTCAAATCAATTCTGTAGCGGACCGGCAACCAGTGTAATGACATTAACGTCGGTGTAATGTGTTCATATTTTTTAACCCCAGTCAGGAGCCTGGATGCTGCATTCTGAACCACTTGAAGTCTCGAAAGTGAGCCTTGCCTTATCCCTATATAAAGTTTGTTAGAATAGTCGAGCCTTGAAGTAATGAGGGTGTGAATAGTCCTCTCAAAATTCTTAAAAGACAGAAAAGACTTCACATTTGTCAGTGCTCTTATATGGAAGAAACTAGATTTGAGCACAGAGCTGACCTGAATGTCGAACTTCAAAGCACTATCCAAATTGACTCCCAGGTTTTTTTACACAGGGTTTTACATATGGAGAGAGAGGGCCAAGCTTAAAATTTGATTTTTTTTTATTCAGTGTGCCCAAATATGATAATTTCTGTCTTATTTTCATTTAAATGTAGAAAATGTACAGTCATCCAGGCCTTTAAATCTTTAAGGCAGGATAGTAGAGAGTCTAAACAGTGTTTATCTTGTTTTAAGGGAAGATACATTTGAGTGTCGTCTGTGTTGCAGTGAAAGGAAAAGTCATATTTCTTAAAAATGGAACCTAATGGCAGCATATAGATGGAGAATAACATTGGAGCCAAGATGGAACCCTGGGGGATTCCACTCGTAAGTGGGGCTGTACTAGATACAAAGTCCCCAATATTTACTGAGAAAGTTCTATTTTCAAGAAAGGACTGAAACCAATTTAGAGCTTTCCCTTTGATGCCTGCGCATTTCTCTAAACGGGACAACAGGGCAGTATGGTTGACTGTGTCAAAGGCAGCACTTAAACCCAAGAGCACAAGCACGACAGAGCTACCAGTATCCACAGTTCTCAGTACATCATTTATCACTTTAACAAGTGCTGTTTCTGTAGAATGATATTTTCTAAATCCAGATTGAAAGACTTCAAAATTCTTGTTTTCTTCCAGGAAGTTGTACAGTTGCTGAAAGACTGCCTTCTCTAATATTTTAGAGATAAATGACAGTTTAGAAACCGGTCTAAAATCTGATAAAATTGTAGGGTCTAAATTTGGCCGTTTGAGGAGGGGTTGGACAGAGGAATGTTTCAAATAATCAGGTACAGTTGCTGTACAGGTACATTTATTTATAAATGCTAAAAGATTGGGCCCTATCGAATTTAAAACATGTTTAACAAGGCGAGGAGGAATTACATCAAGTGAGGAACCAGTGGGTTTCAGCTTATTTACAATTTCCTGCAACGAAGAGAGCATACCTGTCAACCCTCCCGTTTTTACCATTCTATCCCGCTTTCATCCCATTTAAATATTTCCCCGTCATCTTTCTATAGAAAATAAAAACATCCCACTGGGCATAGCCTATTTTACATGTTTGCTACATTCACTTCCTGTAAAACTCCCATAATTTGTTTGGGCCAACTTCAATATATGAATAATCACGACAACAAATTCCAGGGTTGTCCAGTTGCCAGATCTTGTATGAAAAGCATTTCTCACACGATCCACGCATACAAATTTTAACCCATTTGTCCCCTCAACTTGGCAACCTACAGCCCAGTGATGCTATTGATATGTGTGCAGGTAGTAGGCTACCGCAGGAAGGAAACAATGATGACTGTTAGAAATGGGAGGAGAAGACTCAGGTGGTGCTCCAGTGAAAAAAACTAAATATGTAAATGTATATTTACATCACATGTATAATGATATATAGCTTACACTTCAAAAGGCTATTTAATTGACTAAATATGAGCACTGCAAGTTTTGATATTTAAAACCTTCAAGAGAGCCACTTCATATAACATATTGGTGCAAGCAGTGTTAAACGCAGCATTCAGCTCATCCAACCCCAATCAAACACACCTGAACAAGCTAATCAAGGCATTCCAGATTACTAGAAAACTACAGGCAGGTGAATTTGATCAGGGTTGGAATTTACCTGATTTCCTTGGATCTTTAAAACCCCATTTTACAGAGGTTGATATTGCAGCAACACGTATTTGTTTTAGTTTTGTGCACGTCGCTGTCTGCGCCTCCAGGCGCACCAATTCAGCACATTTTCCAGCAGAGATCGTTGTGACCAAATAAAACGCTTTTTATTTGGGCCTGTTTGTGTTCTGCCTGTTTTCAGTGAGTTTCAGTTAATAATGGATGCTAAGGGTCCCAAATCTCACTCTCTCACTCACACAATAACACATTGCATTTAATTGACTTTGCCTTCTGTTCTCGTTTAAGGTAGGTTTGAATGCATCCCTTTGGATAGTTTTAAGCACAGGATGGCTTTACAAAATAAAGAGGAATAGTACTTAAAATTCACTCTGTAGGTAAAACTGGCTATTCATGCTTTTAGTTTTTCATATTGTATATTGAAGTGGCATACTGTCTATATGCACAAACTAAAGCTGACTATCTGTGTCCACGCAGTGAAGCCGGGTCAATGTCCCATACCGGAGATGATTCCACACTGTGCTAAAAGCTGTTTCCATGATGGCCAGTGTCCCGCCACACAGAAATGTTGCCCAACCACCGCTGGCTTTGCATGCAGTGAACCACAGGGCCAGGGCAGCGGCCAGGGCCAGGGGAGCAGCCATGGCCAGGGGAGCGGTTATGGTCAGGGAAGCGGTTATGGCCAGGGAAGCGGCCAGGGTCAAGGAAGCGGTTATGGCCAGGGAAGCGGTTATGGCCAGGGGAGCGGCCAGGGGAGTGGCCAGGGAAACGGCCATGGCCAGGGGAGCGGCCAGGGAAGCGGCCATGGCCAGGGGAGCAGCCAGGGGAGCAGTTATGGCCAGGGGAGTGGCCAAGGGAGCGGTTATGGTCAGGGTAGCGGCCAGGGTCAGGGAAGCGGCCAGGGTAGAGGCCAGGGTCAAGGAAGTGGTTATGGCCAGGGAAGCGGCCAGGGTCAGGGTAGCGGCCAGGGAAGTGGTTATGGCTAGGGTAGCGGCCAGGGAAGTGGTTATGGCCAGGGTAGCGGCCAGGGAAGCGGTTATGGCCAGGGTAGCGGCCAGGGTCAGGGAAGCGGTCAGGGTAGCGGCCAGGGTCACGAAAGGGATCAAGGGAATGGTCAGGGATGTGGTCATTGACAGGGTCATGGGAATTTTGCATAACATTTACTGGAGATCTTTTCAATTCAGTGCCTTATTCATATGGGATGTTTTCCCTGTATGCTCAAAACAGTTTAGAAAGATTTTCTGTTTCTCTCTCCTTCCTTCCTCCTCCTCAAATAAAAATTGGTTGATTGAAGAGTGGTTGTTGTTGTATCATTTGGCGGTTTTCTCACAACTGCTTTCTGGCATCAGTGCTTTAATGCCGAGTTCACACTGTACAGTTTTAGCCCGATTTTTCACTCGCTGGTGATTCACAATCATGCTGTGTGAAATGAGTTCTGACTGAAGAGACCAATTTATATGACAGATTTTAATGTAGGTTCCCTGTATGCTCAAAACATTGTGAGATAGCTAGTTACAGTATAATGGTGATTAAACAAATCACCTTATAGACTCAAGAATACATCCATTTCAGATTTTCTGTTTCTCTCTCCTTCCTTCCTCCTCCTCAAATAAAAATTGGTTGATTGAAGAGTGGTTGTTGTTGTATCATTTGGCGGTTTTCTCACAACTGCTTTCTGGCATCAGTGCTTTAATGCCGAGTTCACACTGTACAGTTTTAGCCCGATTTTTCACTCGCTGGTGATTCACAATCATGCTGTGTGAAATGAGTTCTGACTGAAAACTACATCGGTGATAACCTACAGCCAATGGGAGACCAACATACAGGGTAGAGGGAAGTTCTAGTGTTGTTTTTGGCGGCCTGTTTTAATTTTAGTTTTAGTCTAGTCTTTGTGTGAAGCTGTCATTTTAGTTTTTATTGTTATGTTTTAGTCACGTTCATACTCTTAGAAAGACATAGAGACATTTTAGCATAGTTTTTATTTTGTAAACCACATTTAGTCTCATTTTTATTCGTCAACAATATTGCATTATACATTTAATTATAGTCATCGTCACATGACCAGCATTTTCGTTGCGTCTCGTCTCGTTTTCATCACGTAATAAAGGTTCATTGACGACGATATTTAGTCATAATTTTCGTTGACGAAAGCAACACTAGTGTGTACTGGGCTACTTTTTAGTTACAGCAGCTATCACTGAGTTATGAAGTCAGTTGTGCCAGACAATTTTGGAGGCAGAGACAGATTGTGGGGGGCACTAATAGGGAAAAACTTAAACTGTTGGAATAAAGAGTTTTAAAGGGTTAGTCATGGAAAGTTTGCAGGTTAATGGGCATCAATGTTTAAGGTAGGTAAACACTTGTACACGGACACATATAATACTACCCGCCTGACATTGGCATGTGTTATTCAGGTGTCAAAGTTGTGCAGAGTTGAAGGAAGAAACCTCAAAGAGAGTGCCAGAAGGATGCTGGACAGGTAAAGACTACAAATCTTGCCACATTAATCAAACATTGTGGTGCCAATACTCAAGTTACAACGCAAATCAGAAATTTAAAGAATTCCTTTACTGGTCATTTTGAAATGTCAAACTTGGTCTGCAATTGTTAACCACCTCAATCTGTATTATATTTTATGGTTTTAAAAAAATTCCCTCTTGTCCAAATTCAACATGAAGAGGGGTGGTCCGCTGCAGAAAGAGGCATTTGAAAAGACTGCACTGTTCTCGGTCATTTATATCTCTTTTTTGTTTTTAGTAGGCATCCAAGCAAAAGAGAATGACTCCCTGTCACAATTAGTGTAAAGTAAAAAAATTATATATTTTTTTCTTATTTGGCAGATGCTGTGATGACCAACTTCCCAGCAGCAACAGGACTTGTGGAATGCAATTGGGAAGCATTTTAAACAAGAAATAAAACCAATAATTAATAATTTCCTTTAAGTTCACTGTTGGTTGTTTTATTTGTTAAAATAAGTAAACCAACAAAAGGGTTAATCTTTTTTATGTTGTCATTTATCCGTAATGTTTTAATGTTTAGTGTGATAACATGCTCTTGATTTGTATTAGATTTTTTTCTTTTAAATATCTTAAGTTATTTAAAATATATATATATTTTTTTTTTATTATCTTAAGTTGTTAAAAATTCCAGATTTTTTAAAATCATATTTATATTTAAGTGCATTGTATTTATACAATTTCATTTTGTCATTAATTCTTTTGTATTTTAATCATTTTGTATTGTCTTAAGTTGTCAAAAATGTTATTTTTCTTAATAAAAGCTGTATATTTAATTTGTTTGGATGGATTGCCATTTTGTTGTCTATTAGACGTATATATGTAGTCGTTTAATAGCGGTCTAATTGATGACTAGTCTATTCTTGGGCTATGATTAGACGTCTATTAAATTTTCACTGACAGCCCAAATTTAGCCTTGTTTTAGCCTAGACATCTGGGCTGTGTTTAGACAGCTAATAGACGTCTTTTAAATGCAAAATTGCTTTCTGGGTCTTTGCAGAACACCCAATCCCTGTTCCCCGCACCTCCCTCCTCCTCTAGCTTCGATATTTGACCACTGTTTTCATAAAACATCGTTGCAGCGACAGTAATTTGGTAATTTATGTCAGGAGTGAAATAATAAATCTGTATGTGTCATTTTTAGAATAGAAATTCACCGCGCATTCATATTCAGTCACGTCTGCAGCGGTTTATTTGTGTTCACATAGATTCACTGAACAGGGTTAAAAAGGGCTTATAGTCCAAAGATGCATATGCATGGAGATATATAGATACATTTACTCATGTTTACTTCATATTTCTTCAGACAGAATCATCATTTCTATTCATTTTCCACTGATTTACGCAATCTGATAATAATTAGCCGCTCCCTGGGCTGTCTCTGTGTGTTTACTCTTCCGTGCTCGTGCTGTGACTCAGTGAAATCTGATTCTCCTTCATCTTGTCAATCTTTTGCATCTCATAACAAGCCATGTCTCATCCTGTTACGAGCTTCCTTCACTCTTCCACGTTGATATCTGGCCAGGGTTAGGGTAGCGGCCAGGGAAGCGGCCAGGGTCAGGGTAGCGGCCAGGGTCAGGGTAGCGGCCAGGGTCAGGGAAGCGGCCAGGATCAGGGTAGCGGCAAGGGAAGCGGTTATGGCCAGGGAAGCGGCCATGGCCAGGGTAGTGGCCAGGGAAGTGGCCATGGCCAGGGTAGCGGCCAGGGAAGCGGTTATGGGCAGGGAAGCGGCCATGGTCAGGGTAGCTGCCAGGGAAGCGGCCATGGCCAGGGTAGCGGCCAGGGAAGCGGCCAGGGTCAGGGTAGCGGCCAGGGTCAGGGAAGCGGCCAGGATCAGGGTAGCGGCAAGGGAAGCGGTTATGGCCAGGGAAGCGGCCATGGCCAGGGTAGCAGTCAGGAAAGCGGCCATGGCCAGGGAAGCGGTCAGGGAAACGGCCATAGCCAGGGTAGCGGCCAGGGAAGCGGCCATGGAAGTGGCCATGGCCAGGGAAGCGGCTGCGACCAGGGAAGCGGCCATGGCCAGGGTAGCGGTCAGGGTCAGGGTAGCGGCCAGGGTCAGGGAAGCGGCCAGGGTCAGGGTAGCGGCCAGGGAAGCAGCCATGGCCAGGGAAGCGGTTATGGCCAGGGAAGCGGTCAGGGAAGCGGCCATGGCCAGGGTAGCGGCCAGGGAAGCAGCCATAGCCAGGGAAGCGGCCATAGCCAGGGTAGCAGTCAGGGAAGCGGCCATGGCCAGGGAAGCGGCAAGGGAAGCGGCCAGGGCCAGGGTTGCGGCCAGGGAAGCGGCCATGGCCAGGGTAGCGGCCAGAGAACCGGTCAGGGAAGCGGCCATGGCCAGGGTAGTGGCCAGGGTAGCGGCCAGGGTAGCAGCCAGGGAAGAGGCCATGGCCAGTGTAGCGGCCAGGGAAGCGGCCAGCGTCAGGGTAGCGGCCATGGAAGCGGCCATGGCCAGGGAAGTGGCCAGGGTCAGGGTAGCGGCCAGGGTCAGGGTAGCGGCCAGGGT
>NW_015505861.1:204409-205130 GCF_001515645.1 Sinocyclocheilus grahami
GCCAGGGAAGCGGTCAGGGAAGCGGCCAGGCTCAGGGCCAGGGAAGCGGCCATGGCCAGGGTAGCGGCCAGGGAAGCGGCCATGGCCAGGGTAGCGGCCAGGGAAGCGGCCATAGCCAGGGTAGCAGCCAGGGAAGCGGCCATGGAAGCGGCCATGGCCAGTGTAGCAGCCAGGGAAGCGTTCAGGGAAGCGGTCAGTGTCAGGGTAGCGGCCAGGGAAGCGACCATGGCCAGGGAAGCGGTTATGGCCAGGGAAGCGACCATGGCCAGGGTAGCGGTCAGGGAAGCGGCCATGGCCAGGGTAACGGTCAGGGAAGCGGCCATGGTCAGGGAAGCAGCCAGGGAAGCGGTCAGGGAAGCGGCCAGGCTCAGGGCCAGGGAAGCGGCCATGGCCAGGGTAGCGGCCAGGGAAGAGGCCATGGCCAGGGTAGCGGCCAGGGAAGCGGCCATGGCCAGGGAAGCGGTCAGGGAAGCGGCCATAGCCAGGGTAGCAGCCAGGGAAGCGGCCATGGAAGCGGCCATGGCCAGTGTAGCAGCCAGGGAAGCGTTCAGGGAAGCAGCCATGGCCAGGGAAGTGGCCATGGCCAGGGGAGCGGCCAGGGTAGCGGCCAGGGAAGCGGCCAGGGCCAGGGAAGCGGCCATGGCCAGTGTAGCAGCCAGGGAAGCGTTCAGGGAAGCAGCCATGGCCAGGGAAGTGGCCATGGCCAGGGTAGCGGCCAGGG